>NC_058082.1:148051714-148351714 GCF_014858855.1 Bufo gargarizans | reverse complement strand
ATTGAGCGTCAGGCCTTAATCATCCGTTTACGTTTATTCTATATCCATATGGTTGGACTAGGGTAGTAAACTTACCTGTGAGTGTTAACATGAAATTGAGCATGAAAATTAACATGAAATTGTTTTATTTTATATCCACATGGTTGGAATTTTATTATTTTGGGGATTGTTCAATTTAATGAAACCAGCATATATACGTGATTACTACAACAATACACAGGGTAGCACGTAAAATTATCTGTGAGTAATGACGAATTTAGGCCTAAATCCGTTTTCCTTTTTTTCTGTCTCAACACATTTCCAGTAAAAATAATATTGTTTACTACATCAATACACAGTATAGTGCACAACATACCTGAGAGGCCCAAAAATATCAGGACTAAGGAATGGTTCCAAACGAAAGATCCAGAGCCAGAATCTGGCCAGAAGTAGTAGTAGTAGGCTGTGGTTGTATCTGCTGGCTTTGGAAAGGCGCAACATTATAGTTGAGGAGGAGGAGATTGTGGATTGGATGGCTCATTCATCCTCTGAGTCGCAGCAGAATGACATGGAGCTGACTTCAGAGTCTGACACCGTTCCTTGGAGCCAGGGGTCACAGCGTTCCTCCCCAAACAAGACTTTCAGTGGAGCCCTCTTAGACTTCACTGTACATTCCTAGTTGTACGCCTTCCTTTTTCCTAAGAAGTAGTAAATAAACCTATGACATAGTCAAGAAAGTCTCCCTTTTGACGATTTGTGTGAGAGCCATCACCGTTTGGGCTGCCCTGAGGACGAGTTTGGGGAGGAGGCTGGGGACCCCATGCATACCTGTGTTAATGGTGGTGGTAACAGTGGCACCTGTAGCATTGGCATTGGCGGTGGTGTTCCCAATTAAAAGGGACAATTACTTCATTTTCTGGTAGTCAACACTTATGTGTGTCGTACAGACAGATGTTCCCACCCTGTCAAGGCATATTTTTGTGATGCTTGGCCCCCAAGCCACTATTTATTTCTATCCCATGACACAGTGTGTTTAAACATCATCTGCCCCCAATAAGGGACAATTTTTGGAAACTTTGGAATATGAAAAAGCAGAACACCTGTGCCGGCGCGGTGCGTTTTTAAACACATTGCATGTTCACACTGTCAAATGTGCGTACCCATAGCTAAGTATGTCAGTGTGACTCAGACATCATGTACTATTGTCGTCATTGTGTTCCAGAGCTTGAGGAGGGAAAAAGAAAAGAAATAAACGAAAATAGATTTTTCTAAAAAGTCCTAGGAGGCCAGAGGCCGTTTATATATCAATTTTCAGGGCAATTGGAGCAACTTGTGATTGGCCCAAATCGATTTGGGTTTGAACCAAACTTTTTTTTTGGAGATCTGGACCCGAAACGACTTGTGGTTCACTGATCTCTAATTCTAATTACTGATCTTTTCTGGTCATAAAACCTTCCACATGACTTCTCCAACCATCTGATGACTTCTACAATGTTTATTTCACAGCTTGTGAATCCGGGTGAAGATCTGAACATTATATATGTTACAGAGACATATGTGAGGGGTGATGAGCGGAGTACAGAGGACATTCCTACAGATAACCGCCCAGGTGAGTAGTGACCACTAAGTAAAGCAGAGAAGACTCACAGATTCTATTCATTCACTGGATACTAAGATTTTATGTAGAATTTTTAGGTTCTGTCTGTTTTTTCAGCTAAAATTCAAATTAAATATGGATGTATATGTGATAGCGTTATGGGTGATAAAACCTGATAAGCATTTATAATATGGATATAAAAAGTATACCTGGATTAAGGACATAAAATATACCAATGTGAACGAGGACTATTTCATTAGCCCCTATTAGGGTCATATCAAGTTATTGTGTGCTAACAATACAGAACATCGAGACGTGCACCTAGATAAGAGAAGAGTCTTTACTACTGGGTACATTAACTAACACTGGCGTTTTAGACACCGATCTTAATAAGCCCTTGTGCTGGCGTGCAACAGAATCTGTGATATATAAATCTGTTCTTAAGTGACCCCCTATGGGTGTTACGATAGTCAGTAGGGTCTAGGAGAAAGAGACCTAGATGGTAGATCATAAAATAACAAACCTCATGGGAAGTAAGAAAGACGACAATCACTTCCCAAATTATGTTGTATTGTGAGAAGACGTCGACAATCTAATTCTGTAACTGACAAGGGGTTTATCTATAAGGTTAGTTCTTCTCCATCTCAACAGGTTGATGTGCCGCTGAGGTGTCACCATGTGTTGCTGCTCTCCGGAAGAGATGTTAAAGCGTGGTGCACCCCACGAGAGTCAGGGTCTGCAGTAAACCAGTGTACTTCTTTACTGGAGGAATTCAAGTGTAAAACAATACAGGCGAGGCATAGGGCTGACTTTTCTAGTCTCCTCCCTGGCGAAACAAAGGTTTGATGTTGAGGAAAGGCCTGAGCTAGCCGTCCCTTTGTCTCTCTCTCTCAGAAGTCTGTTACCCTGGTCAAAGGCTGGAGGCCCACAGTTGTAGCTCAGTAGTCCATCTGGCTCCATGGTCACAGGGCTGGAGACCCATAGTCTGTGGCTCAGTGTCCCCATCTCAGCGTCTTCTTCTGGTGACTCATGCAGACTGGCATTAGTCTCCTCTTAGAAGCTCTGATTCCTAAGTGCAGAGCACTAGGGTCTCTGACTGCTCTTCTTATATACCGTTTCTGGCTGAACTAGAACCTTCTAGTGGGAGGGGTGGAGTGGAGAAGCTCAGCACAAACTGTTACAATGTTTCAACTCCCTTCTGCCATAGAGCTTCAATGGCAATGACAGCAGTTTTTCCAGACACAAACAAGTTTCCAGACATAACAACAGAGCTCTTCTTTAAACCCTGTGGTAGCTGTGGAAAATGAAATGCAGTATTTCACAGTGCAAGTTAACCCTTTCAAGTGAAATAAAGTAAGAAGTTTATAACTTTGCTTAGGGGAAATGGGCAAATGTCCTGACTTCACTGTACCCCAGCTGCAGGGCACTACACTAAGAAAAGGTAACATGTGTGCCAGTGTTCTGCCTTGTCATATTATACAGGAAATACACTGTATGTGGCCCTATTTACTGTTCTTTAGTGCAGTACAGTATTTCGGGGCACTGAGTAGCAGAGAAAATACATTATTAGGGTTAGGCCTCATGCACACGACCGTTGTGTGCACCCGTGGCCGTTGTGCCGTTAGACGTTTTTTTCTGCGGCTCCATTGACTTTCAATGGGGCCGTTGAAAACTCGGCTTGTGCACCGTTTTTACACCGCGCCCGTGACCCGTGTTTCGAGGCCGTGAAAAAAATATAACCTGTCCTATTTTTTTCACGGCTAACGGTTCACGGGCCCATTCAAGTCAATGGGTCCGTGAAAATCACGGCTGCACACAAGATTGTCATCCGTATCCGTGTCCGTGATCCGTGTCCGTTTTTTCCTATCATTTCAATGGCAAACTTGACTTAGATTTTTTTTTCATCTTTCATGTCCGTGGATCCTCCAAAAATCACGGCAGACCCACGGAAGAAAAAACGGGCACGGATCACGGTACAACGGAACCACGTTTTGCGGGACGTTAAAAAATACGTTCGTGTGCATGAGGCCTAAAAAGTAGGATTATACTACTAACGCTTTCACCACCCGAGGACTTTTCATTTTCGTTTTTCACTGTCTGCTTTTTCGGGGGCCATAACTTTTTTTATTTTTCAGTAAAAACAAAGAAGAGCGGATATGTCAAACATATGCACAACAGTAATTATACTGCCCATGGAGTCTGTGTGATATAGTTGCTGCGGTGGTGCTCTTTCACAGAACAAAGTCCCAATAATATATCCAAACAAAGAATATAGTCATGGCACTCACCAGCATAAAGTCTTCCTTTATTTCTCCGTATAAAACCAAACAGGTGGTCAGATGTGGGGCGCCCAGCAACAGTGGTTTTGCGCAAAACTACCCTGTTTGTTTTAACATGGAGAAATAAAGGGAAAAAACATTCTGCTGTGACATCATCAATATAAAAAAGCTGATAATCCCTTTATAATTGTACTCAATGTAGTGGGAAGTTAGGGTTAGTTAGAAAATCCCAAATGGGGTCAAATTGGAAAGAAAAAGCTATTTTGCACAGTTTCATGGGTTTTGTTTTTATAGTGTGCCCTATGTGGTAAAGACCTGTTACCTTTATTGTCCAGGCCAGTACGATTACAGCAATACCAGATTTGTATAGTTTTTCTTGAAAAAAATTTCATTTTCATATTCCTTTATTTTTTTGGTAGTTGGAGCGGTCTGGCTTCCTCACTTTTTGTGGGGTGATCTCTACTTTTTATTGATACAATTTTGGTGTGTGTCAAACTCTCTTATTACTTTTTATTACATTTTTAGGAGAGGTGGTGCTAACAAAAAACTGCGAATTGGCTGATTTGATTTTAATTTTTTCCTGTTTCGCTGTTTGTTGTATGGGATAAAGATTTTCATATTTTAATAGTACAGGTGTTTTTTCACAAATGGTGATGATGTCTATGATGTTTTGTTTTTTTATTGTTTATTTTGATTTTAGGTAAAGGGAAGTGATTTTTAATTTTTAATTTTTTTTTTATAATATTAAAAACATTAAATAAAACATTGACTCTCAGACTCCAATAAATAGGCAGGGTCTCCACAGCAACATACACAGCAGCCATGGATTATTTAGGAGAACTGAGACTGTTGCACACACTATCCAGCTTACCCAATCCCCTAGGGGGAGCCATTAAAAGCCCTGGAGTGCACGCCCCTGTTTTTTTATTTTTTTATTAGCTCCCAGATGCTTTAGTCACATTTGACCACACCATCTGAGGAGTTAAATGTCTGCAATTGAGTGGACACCATCTAAAGTGTCATACATGTACGGCGCTGGCCTGAAAGGGGTTAAAGGAGGCAGCATGATGTGGGGGTTTTGAAAAATGTACAGACGTGCTGGAAAACATGAGGCCAAAGCTGTCTGTGCGGCAAACTCTACAGACTACAAGAATGTTCACTGGAAGAAGTCGTCATGAAGGCCTGGGCCAGATGAGAAGATGGGGAAAGAAAACAACCCTAGTCAGAGAAGACCTGTGAGTCACTGGATATGATTGTTTATTATCTGGTCAATATTTTATTGATACTCTCCAGGCTCCTGTATATGACCACTGTAATCATTCACGGTATGGTGGTAAGTTTTATTTCCCGGATGTCCTACGACAGCACCGTCATGAATGGATTAACCCCTAGGTACAACTAGACAGACATAGGTTCATAAGCAGTGATGATTAATCAATTAACCAATCACCATGGACCCTACAAAGCTGAAGACGGGAGCCAATGTATTTTTTATTTCTGTTTTTGAAGGGCGGAGTGCCCGGATACTAGGTCAGTGCACTCCTCAAAACGGTGTTTGCTCAAAATGAGCCTGGGTAGCTCAGTTAGTAGAGCATCTTATTTTGTTCTGAGTATCAAGGGCTCAGGTCCCTGTTGAATTCACTTATGGTCTGTGTGCTACCTGGTGTTGTGACGGTGGTTTCAATTTCTATTTCACTACCCTGCATACACCCAGCATTAGCGCCCTCTACTATTTTTCACAGCTGTGCTCACTCTGCTGTATGTTTCCCGACACACTATGGCTGCTGTGCTGTTCCCTGGGGTATGTCTCTGTTCTGGTCCCCCGCAAAGTTCTCTTCTTGGATGTGTGGCTATCATGGAGGTTCTAGGAAATCCAGACATTGCAGGGAATGCCAGCAGTCTTTACGAGAGAACGTTACTTCTGGTACCGGCACTACCTGTACATTACATAGACTTCATTCTCTTCAAAATGAATCCAGGGAATGTTTTGTCTTCATGTTACAATAGTTTACGTCTGTCTCTGAAGCCTCTCAATCCTGAACAGGTCCAGCTCTGCCTTGTGTTGGAAGCTGAGCAGAGCTGAGCTGGGTTCTGGTCTGCATGGAAGGCCTGTGCCGCCACTCAGCAGGTGCTGTTCTTAATGAAGAAAAGTCTTGCAGTTCTAATGCACCGTCATCTGCAAAGACAATCTACAGGATTTATTAAAGTCACTTGAAGATATCATAGAAAGGGCAAGAATGAGCTTAAATGTGAAAGGCTTTCTAACCTGGCAAAGAAAACCATTTCCTGGTCAACCAGTCCTGGATGAATGATTGGAACAAGAGATTAGATGGAAAATCTTGAAGTGTAGGAGGCTGTCCCAAAAGCTGTTTCAGCAGTGGCTGTGTTTCTCTCAGATAAGTCTTCACATCTGAACGGATCCATAGATAGGAAAGTGGATTTATTACATAGGTGTACCCAAAAAAAAAAGTCATACCTCACCTTCAGTGGTCTGTAAAACGGCCCTGACATCTATTTTTAGGACAAGGGGATTTCGAATCTGGCTGAGCCATTTGTGTTAAGAGTATAGATCATACAGAAGCTACTCATACTGAAGTTTGCGTCAGAGTTCAAAATAGGAAGGACATGTCCTCTGTTTTTTGGCAGAGTCACTATTAAAGGGGTTTTCCCGCAAAAAATATTCTACAGTTTTTAAACTCTCTGTATTGTGCCACCAGCTGTTTTCTCTGTTTCTAATTTCTCTGTCCACTTCACTGAGGTGGTTACAGATACTCAGTTCCATCCTTCAACTGCCACCAGCTGCAGCACATAGGACATGCCCGCTGGGAACTGAGCAATGAATGGGGAGATCTCTATATCCATCAGAGGTACAGGGCTGGTTCTAGCTTTGTTAGAAATAGGTTGTCATGTACTATATGATGCATGATTTCATTTTTTACATTACTCATAGGACAAACACTTTAAATTTAAACAGTGACCTGTACTGGTGTACCCATCGCAATGTCATCAAATATTTTAACAAAATAGGTATTTTATAGGAGAGCCTACGATAGGGTATGTAAGTCTGCTACATGATGATGGCATACTGCTTGTCAAAGGGGGAGTGTCCCTTGAAACATCGCAGATAGCGAGGGTGGTATTCTACTCTAAATGCTCGTAAATTACTCAACCTATAGACCAAGCTGAGTGCATGGTGGACTTTGTATGCAAAGTGATCAATTTGATGATCTATATGGTCTTCATTCATTCTATTGATCTAAGGTCTCTTTTCCTATTGTTTACGGTGAATAAAGAAAGTAAAAATATACGAGGGATGTTCAATAAGTCATCTTCCTGAATATGAAAAGAAAATTGAACTTACTACTTTTCAATGTAATCCCCTTTGACTTCACCTCAAGTGATCAGATGCCCTCAGAATAGAAGACTTCTTGCTGTTGCAGGAACCCTGAACCATTTGACTGAAATATCATCAGGAAACCATTGCTTACGCAAAAAGAGAAAGTAATCACTGTGATTCAGGTCTGGACTGTAGGGTGGATGGTTAAGATCTATGAAGCCGCATTCCCTGAAAGCAGCTTGTGATTTGCGAGACTTGTGAGCTGGAGCATTGTTATGTGTTTCTCTTTTATTACCTCACGTAATGCCTTCATTGTTGAAGAATAGGTATCTCCAGTAATTGTTGTCTAGTAATTGCTGTTTTCCAAAAAACAGTTGCAATGATCTTTCCAGCTGATTGCTACGCACAAAATGTCTTTCGAGTTGGTGACCCCTTGTGCTTGCATTGCATGGAGTCTTTAGTCTCAGTTGTACAGACTGAGTTATCAGGCTTGCATTGGCTCACTTTCATCTTTACCTTCACAACTATCAAATATTTGTTCAGTCAAGCTAATTGACCAAACTGGTCATTTCAATAAACAGGGTACAATGTGGTTTATTTAGATCTGAGGAGCTTCAACTGTACAATCTTCTCTTGGATAGTGAAGAAATGAGGGGAGAAAACAGCTCAGGGTGCTATAGTCACATAGTCACAGAGAGGAAAAACTATGATATCCACATTTGCTCTTTATTGTTCTCACCATGTTCTAGCATCAGAGGATTTTATTGATCAGCTGGGAAGAATATCTGGTGTATGTATATTCCAACAGCTTCTATTATTGCTGAGAGTGCTCAGGAAGAGTCTGGAGAAGCTTACAGGAGTCATAGGCCTTCTCCCATGAAGGCATCCCTCGACCTGCTTCCCATTTCTGTAGTTACTCTCAAAGGACAGTTGCTGAAGCCTGATAGATTTTTGGATTATATGGACCTTCATAGTAACATAGTATATAAGGCCGAAACAAGACATTTGTCCATCCAGTTCGGCCTGTTATCCTGCAAGTTGATCCAGAGGAAGGCAAAAACAAACAAACTGTGAGGTAGAAGCCAATTTTCCCCACTTCCCGACCCCCATCAGGCAATCGGAATAACTCCCTGGATCAACGACCCCTCTCTAGTAGCTATAGCCTGTAATATTATTACACCCCAAAAATACATCCAGGTCCCTCTTGAATTCTTTTACCGTAAAGAATCCTTTTCTATGTTTGTGTATAAACCTTCTTTCCTCCAGACGTAGAGGGTGTCCCCTCATCACAGTCCTGGGGATAAATAGATGATGGGAGAGATCTCTGTACTGTCCCTTGAATCTTTCAGGGTACTGTAGTTGCCCCATTCCAGTTATTACTTTAGTTGCCCTCCTCTGAACCTGCTCCAGCTCTGCTATGTCTGCCTTGTTCACAGGAGCCCAGAACTGTACACAGTACTCTGTGTGGTCTGACTAGTGATTTATAAAGTGGTAGGACTATGTTCTCATCACGGGCATCTATGCTCCTTCTGATGCAACCCATTATTTTATTGGCCTTGGCTGCAGCTGCCTAACACTGGTTGTTGCAGCTTAGTTTGCTGTTTATTAAAATTCCTAGGTCCTTTTCCATGTCAGTGTTAGTGTTTTACCATTTAGTATGTACGGGTGACTTGCATTGTTCCTTCCCATGTGCATAACCTTACATTTGTCAGTGTTAAACCTCATCTGCCACGTCTCTGCCCAAGCCTCCAGTCTATCCAGATCCCTCTGTAGTAGTATACTGTCCTCTTCAGTGTTAATTACTTTACACAGTTTAGTGTCATCTGCAAAAATTTATATTTTACTGTGCAAGCCTTCTACAAGATTATTAATAAATATATTGAAGAAAATAAGGCCCAATACTGACCCCTGAGGTACCCCACTAGTGACAGTGACCCCTCCAGTACTGACCCCTGAGGTACCCCACTAGTGACAGTGACCCAATCTGAGTGTGTACCATTAATAACCACCCTCTGTTTTCTATCCCTCAGCCAGTTACTTACCCACATACAGACATTTTCTCCCAGTCCGAGCATTCTCATTTTATATACTTACCTTTTATGTGGTACAGTGTCAAATGCTTTGGAGAAGTCCAGATACACGACATCCATTGATTCACCTCTGTCAAGTCTAGAACTTACCTCCTCATAGAAACTGATTAAATTAGTTTGACATGACCGATCCCTCACGAAGCCATGCTGATATGGCGTTATTTGCTTATTTTCATTGAGATCCTCCAAGATAGCATCTCTCAGAAAACCTTCAAACAGTTTACCCACAACAGATGCTAAACTTACCTGCCTATAGTTTCTGGGCTCTGTTTTTGGACCCTTTTTGAATATTGGCACCACATTTGCCACGCGCCAATCCTGTGGGACATTCCCTGTCAGTATAGAGTCCGCAAATATCAGAAATAAGGGTCTGGCTATGACATTACTTAATTATCTTAGGATACGGGGGTGTATGGCATCTGGCCCTGGCGATTTGTCTATTTTAATCTTTTTAAGTTGCTGTTGTACTTCTTCCTGGGTCAGACAGGACACTTTTAATGGGGAATTTACTTTTACATTCTGCATTTCATCTGACAGTTTATTTTCCTCAGTGAATACAGTCGAGGAAAAAAATATTTAATAGCTTTGCTTTCTCCTCATCGCTCTCTGCAACTCCCCCCTCATTGCTCTGTATAATTGAAGAACATTTTAGGGTTCGTTTTTCTCTGTTTGGCAATTAATCACTCGGTTCTTTAGTTTGGCCACTTTTATTTGTTTGTTACGTATTCTATTTTTTTTCCTTTATAGTTTTTCAGTGCTTCCTGTCTCCCCTCCTGTTTTAGTGATTTTAAATGCTTTCTTTTTGTCATTTATTGCTTTCTTTACAGTTCTATTTATCCACATTGGTTTCTTCTTGTCCCTTAACATTTTATTCCTATAAGGTATATACTTCTCACAATTAGATTTTAGAATGCTTTTAAAAATATCCTATTTTGTGGCTGTATTTTTATTTTTGGGGACTTTGTCCCAGTTAGTTAGGCCTATGGCCTCTCTTATTTGGCTAAATTTAGCTTTTTTTGAAGTTTGGTATTTTTGTTCCTCCCCGTAGAAACGCTTGTTTGAAGGATAATTGGAAGGTTATTACTTTATGGTCACTATTTCCCAGGTGTCCCCCAACCTGCACGTCTGTTGTTCTGTCAGGCCTATTGGTTAATACTAAGTCCAGTATGGTCGTCCCTCTAGTCGGGCCCTGAACCAGATGGGAGAGGTAATTGTCTTTGTTTATATGCTAAGAACCTGTTTCCTTTATGAGATGTACAGCTTTCAGTTTCCCAGTCTATATCTGGGTAGTTGAAGTCCCCCATAATAACCACCTCATTATGATTTGCCACCTCATCTATCTCGTTTAGTAATAGATTTTTTGTGGACTCTGGTATATTAGGTGGTTTATAGTAAACTCCTATTAGTATTTTATTATTGTTTTTTTCCTCCATGTATTTCTATCCACAGTGACTCCACATGTTCATGTCCCTCACTTATATCTTCTCGGACTGTGGGCTTTAGACAGGACTTTACATAAAGGCAGACCCCTCCCCCTCTCCGGTTTTGATGATCCTTTCTAAACAGACTGTAACCCTGTACATTAACTGCCCAGTCATAGCTATCATCCAGCCATGTCTCAGCTATTCCCACTGTCATAGCTCTCATCCAGCCATGTCTCAGTTATTCCCACTATGTCATAGTCCTCCTCACGCATCACTAATTCCAGTTCTCCAGTTTTATTAGTCAGGCTTCTGGCATTAGTATACATACATTTAAGAGGTTTATGTATATTTTTTTTTACCCTACACCTTTTTTTCGGAACTGTTCTAGACCCTCCTTCCATTCCTCCCCCAGTCCTATTACCTTGCCCCCGGTCTCTATCTGCACTATCTTCCCATCCTATAGCATCATTACCCTCCCCCCCTAGTTTAAACACTCCTCTAACCTTCTAGCCATCTTTCCCCCCAACACAGCTACCCCTTCCCCATTGAGTTACAGCCTATCCCTACGATAGAGACTGTAGCTGACAGAGAAGTCGGCCGAGTTCTCCAGGAACCCAAACCCTTCCTTCCTACACCAGTTCTTGAGACACTTTTTACCCTCCTTAATCTCCCGCTGCCTTTCTTGTGTGGCTCGTGGTGCCGGCAGTATTTAGAAAAACACTAACTTTTGAGGTCCTTGCCCTAAGCTTTTGACCTAAATCCCTAAAATCATTTTTAAGGACTCTCCACCTTCCTCTAACTTTGTAATTCGTTCCGATGTGGACCATGACTGCTGGATCTTCTCCAGCCACTCCCAGTAATCTGTCAACGTGATCTGCGATGTGTCGAATTCTAGCACCGGGAAGACAACACAATGTTCGGTGATCATGGTCTGTGTGACAGATTGCCCTATCTGTTCCCCTAATAATTGAGTCTCCCACTACCAGCACCTGTCTGGCCTGCCCTGCTCTCCTGGTCCCCTGCTTACTGGAGCTGACATTCCCCTGACTGGCAGAGGAAGTGTCTGGCTGCAGCAGTGCTCTCCCTGGACTGACACCCCCCTCATCTGCCAACCGTGCAAACTTGTTTGGGTGTGTCAGATCAGGGCTAGCCTCCCTGGCACTCTTCCCTCTACCTCGTTTTCTAACTGTTACCCAGCTAGCTACCTCACTTTCCTCGGCCTCCTCGCTATTACCCCCCCCCCCCCATCTACCCCATAGAGTGCTTGCTCACTGAGCAGCAAACTGTATTCCAAATTGTTAATGTCTCTGTGTTGAAACTCTCCCGTTTAGATACTCAATTTGCGATTCCAAATGGGTAATTTGCTCACATTTTGAACAATGCTATACGCTATCGGACGGCTGTTCCAGGACTGCATACATTAGACAAGATGTGCACCGGACTGCGCTGTCAATAATGGAACACATACTAATGGGGATTACACAACAAAAGTGAAAATACTATATAATGCAGTAATAAAAAAAAAATGATTTACTGCAGTCCCTCACTAAAGTCCCTGAATATGAAGTCACTTAATCTAAAGTCACACACTTATACAAACACTCACTTAAATCAAACACGCAACGCAGAAACTCGCGTTATATGCCTGCTTATATAAATGGAGCTCTCAAAACCCGCCAGTTTTTTTTTTTCCCTCTGGATTCAAAGCTTCTCTTCCAGTAGGGGTGTCTTTGTCTTTATCTACACAAGTTACATCTCATTGTGTGGAATGTGGCAAGGACAACCTAGGATTTCTACTGAGGTTGTCAACATTATGTAAACTGTCTCTCGAAGCCTCAGGATATTATTGTAGAATGTATTGAAGAAGAAAAAAAAAATCACTCATTGTGTAATTCACCATCCTCAAGAAACTGTTGTCAAGCAAGGTTTCCAACCACCATCAGTCTAAAAACACATTGTATAATTCTTCTCTCTGATTCACCATTTTCAAGATCTTCTTGATAGTTGACATCACCTCTACAGGGCATATTAGTTAACCCTTTCGTAACCAAGGCCCCAGTGTCCAGGTCAAAATTTACAAATCTGACATGCATCACTTTATGTGGTAATAGCTTTGGAACACTTTTATTTATCCAAGCCATTCTGAAATTGTTTTCTTGTGACACATTGTACTTCATAATAGTCATACATTTCACCTTTATTTATGAAAAAATTTATAAATTTACATTTCTCTACTTCTAAACAGAAAGTCATACCTAATAAAATATTTATTACTTAACATTCCCCATATGTCTACTTTATGTTGGCATCATTTTGGAAATGTCATATTTTATTTATTTTTTTAGGACGTTAGAAGGCTTAGAAATTTAGAAGCAATTCTTAAAATTTTTAAGAAAATTTGCTAAACCCACTTTTTAATGACCAGTTCAGGTCTGAAGTCACTTTGTGAGGCTTACATAGTGGAAACCCCCATAAATGACCCCATTGTAGAAACTACACCCCTCAAGTGACTCAAAACTGATTTTCAAACTTTGTTAACCATTTAGAATTAAAGGAAAATGGAAAATTTCAAAATTTCACTTTTTGGCAGATTTTCCAATTTATTACTTTTTTTTTTTTTCATCAACACATTGAGGGTTAACAGCCAAACAAAACTCAATATTTACTACCCTGATTTTGCGGTTTATAGAAACACCCCACATGTGGTCGTAAACTGATGTAAGGGCACACGGCAGGGCGCAGAAGAAAAGGAGCGGCATATGGAAGGCAGATTTTGCTGCACCCCTACACTAAAAACTCCCAAAAAGTGACCTTACTTTGGAAACTAGGGGATAAGGTGCCAGTTTTATTGGTACTATTTTGGGGTACATATGATTTTTAATTGCTCTATATCAGGGGTGCACAACCTGCGGCCCGGGGGCCACATGCGGCCCTTGATACCATTCTGTGCGGCCCCCAACCATCTGGTAACAGACATGTATGCCTATGTCTTGTGGCTGCCCACATGTATTTTTCATGTATTTCTCCCATTAGATGGGAGTCCTGGAAGTGTAACTAGACATTAATGTTATATATTGTGTGTTTAATATGCCATAAGTACAATATTTCAGTTATTAATACACCTTTAAATTTTAATTTCGGCCCTCGTCATTGGTTCAGTCTGGCAATGTGGCCCCTAATCAGGAAACGTTGTGCACCCCTGCTCTATATTATGTTTTTTGTGAGGCAAGGTAACCAAAAAATTGCTGTTTTGGCATGTTTTTTTATATATATTTTTTTACAAGATTCATCTGACAGGGTAGATCATGTGCTATTTTTATAGAGCAGGTTGTTACGGACGCAATGATATCAAATATGTCTACTTTCTTTGTTTGTTTCACATATATCAGTTTTACATAATAAAGCATTTTTGAAAAATAAATTCAGTTTTTGTGTGTCCATCTTCTGAACGCCATATGTTTTATATTTTTCTGCCAATCGTCTTGTGCAGGGGCTCGTTTTTTGCAGAAAGAGTTGAGGTTTTTATTGGTACCATTTTTGGGTACATAGGATTTTTTGATAATTTATTATTACACTTTATGGGGGAAGGTGACCAAAAAATTTCTTCTTTATTTAAGTTTTACACAATAATAGCATTTCTGAAACAAAAAAAATGATGTTTTAGTGTCTCCATAGTCTGAGAGCCATAGCTTTTTTATTTTTTAGGCGATTGTCTTAAATAGGGTATCATTTTTTGCGGGATGAGGTTACTCTTTGGTACTATTTTAGGGGTCATAAGCTTTTTTGATCGCTTGCTGTTGCACTTTTTGTGATGTAAGGGGACAAAAATGGCTTTTTTGGCACTGTTTTTATATTATTTTTTTACGGTGTTCATCTGAGGGGTTAGGTCATGTGATATTTTTATCGAGCATGTTATTACGGAATCGGCGATACCTAATATGTACAATTTTCTTTATTTATTTCACTTTAACACAATAATAGCATATTCGTGTCTCAATGTTCTAAGAACTAGATCGCTTGGTGTTGCACTTTTTGTGATCTAAGGTGACAAAAATTGCTTTTTTTACAGTTTTTTTTTATGGTGTTTATCGGACAGGGTCTATCATGTGGTATAATATAGAAACTGTCGTTACGGATGCGGTGATTCTTAATATGTGTAATTTTGTTTTGTTTTTAAATTTTTTATAGGAAAAGGCATTTTATTTTTTTATTTATCTTTACTTTTATTATTTTCATTTTTTTTTTATCAAGTCCCTCTTGGATCCTGAAGATCCAGTGGGGCTGATGGCTGTATAATACTATCAGATGTCCTGTAGATGGCAACACCGGACGCCTTTGCAAAGCATCCGGTTGCCATGGCAGCCCCGATGGTTGAGAAAGGGAGCACCCTCCCTCTATTAACCCCATGGATGCAGCTGCCGCGGCATCTAAGGGGTTACAGCAGAGTGTCAGCATAGAGCTAACACTCGCTGCTGATGGCAGCGGCTCAGGAATGGAGCCGCCGCCATCAAACACAGCAGGGGGACTGCATCGGGGGCAGGGGACAGCGCTGGAAAGGGGGGAGGTATGGCCAGCATTGAGGGGGCACAAATGGGGGCAGGATACATGAATATGGATGGGGGCCGGGGGGTTGGAGGCGCACAGGGGGGGAAGGATACAGATCCGTGCCGCAATTTGATTGGTTAGTCTGCACAGACTAACGAATCGGATCGAATGCCGGCAAGCGACCACTCTGATTGGTCCCTTGCCGGCATTACTGCACTGTATGCTGTCCGTGACAGCAGCAGGACAGGGGCAGAAGCTTTAATTCAAGTGTTTTGCAGCGCTTGGATTAAAGAGCTGCCTGACGTCTATACACGTGCTAGCTGCACGGGGCATGTGCTAATAGCACGTATATAGACGGATTGCAGTCGGGAAGGGGTTAACTATAGGATCTGTACATACAAGTGACCTTATCTCAGAGATTTAGAATCCACAAGGTCAAGAAAAGGAGGAATGGCATTACCTTGATGTCAGAAGGTTAGATACCATCAGAAAATCTGAGGCCCTGTCTCTTCAGCTTCAATGACCCAATAACGACTAGAAAGCAATTAATGCCTCTAGTTCAAATTAATGCCTCTAGTTCAGTGGTTCAGGAGATCTATTCAGAAGTGCTACCTGTTTAGTCAGTCGCTCCATCTGCTCGCCTTTCCTGGGATGTAATGGCCACATACCACTGGAGCAAACTTACAACGTTGTGGCATGGTCAATATCTTACCCTTAGAAGAATTACAGTTTGGACATTCTCTCAACATAGGCCTCTATTTGCCATAGAATATTTGAATGGGGTCTTCTGTGCTGCCAAAGGATGTCCAGGAAAATTAAAATGTGTTTACCTGTCTGTAGGCAGCACAACTGTCCCTATCTTTGATTCATTTAATATTGCTTTATAAAAATACACTGGCTCCTTCCTCCTGCTCAGCTTTATAGGGTCCATGGTGATTGGTTATTTGATCACTACTGTTTATTAACCTGTCTAGTTGTACCTGGGGGGCTTAACCCATTCGTAACTGTGCTGCCTACAGGAAATGAAAATTTCAGGTAAATACATTTTCATTATTTTTTACTCAGTGCCTGTTATTTAACAGCATAGGATAGGTCATCAATATCTAAATAGTCGACATGGGCTTCCAGAGACCAAACAGCAGCATTGCCTCCATTTTTACTTAGAGCAGTAATATGAGCCTCCTATAGTAATTGACAAACCATAGAAATCTCTGCACAGCCTTGAGATTAGTAGAAAGTGTAACAGTTTTTGACCACAAAAAAGAACTTCCCATCTGAGACAATGGGGGCATATCGCTAGGATATGCCCCCATTGTCTGATAGGTGAGGGTCTCACCTCTGTGACCCACACCTACACCGAGAACAGAGCTGGGAAGAGGGTGGCCAGAGGAGCCTGGGTTCCCCCAGGTCTCCCCACCACCAAGCCCTCTCCCCATAGTACTTTCTAAGGGGCAGACGGAAATAGCCGAGCCAGTGCTTGGCTATTTTCGGTGGTCCCATAGAAATTAATAATGGGCGAATGTGCATGTGCAGTGCTCATCACACAATTTTCAGGGCCCCATTCTCGGTGTAGGTGCTGGTCCTAGCGATATGCCCCCATTGTCTGAGATGGGAATACCACTTTTATGTTAAGCAATAAAAAACATGTAAAGAAAATGCTAAGAATGAATCATAGCAAAAAATAGATCCTCCCATCAGTGTTGCTGGTAACGTCACCAGCACTAATGGTCAGGCTTTAGCGCTGCCCTAGTCTTCGCGATTCAGGGCAGGGAAAGGGAGAGTGCTCCGATGTTCTTCTCAGAGCGGCTGCTTGGGTGAAGGGGATATGCGAGTTCTAAACCTGGACAATCCCTTTAAGTGTAACCAGACAAGATGGCAGACAAAGCTGGCTTTAACAAGACATAACTGCTTTTTGATGGTACTCTACTTTGTGGGCACTAAGGTGGCATTGCTACTGTGAAGGGGCACTAAGGGGGAATAACTACTGTGTGGAGCACAAAGCGGCATACAGGGCCCAGGCAGCAGACTGGAAAGTAAACTCTTGAAAACTCTTGTCCAATGTTTTCTTTTTTTAATTTTTACCGATGACTGAGCTAGGTCTTAGCTAGCTGAGGGAGGGGGTATGTGGAAAAGTTGCTCGGGGAGGAAGGGAGGTGTTCAAAAATTTGCTATGGGGTTCAAACTAGAGATGAGTGGAACGATTTAACCTGAAATAGTTTAAAAAAAACTAAACAATTCAAACTTATCGCCTCCTTTTGCTCGCGACAGGCCGCCAGCCTGAATCTTGCTTGAAGATCTTGTTCAAAATCCCGTGCGGCACGAAATGACATCATCACGCCGGCCGGCGTGATAACGTAATCTCGCGTCGCACGGGATTTCGGCCGAGATCTTCAAGCAAGATGGTGGCGGCCAGCCTGTCGCAAGCAAATGGAGGTGGTAGGTTTGATTTTGTAAGTTTGAATCATTGTTAATTTTAAACTCGGATGTCGCGATCATGTATAAACACGGCATCTGAGAGGTACAATGACTGAGGCGGTGCTATCGCAGCTCCCTGTCATTGTACCTGCTACTTACAAAAAAATGCGCTGCGTGACGAAGTAATTCGTCACAAAGCAATTTTTTGGGGCAAATTCGGCGAAGCAGCCGAATTGAATTTTCAAGAAATTCGCTCATCTCTAGACCAAACCTTTCTAGTGATGCCCTAGTTTACTATTAGATTGTTTGGCCACCACAGTTTTTTTCAATTGATACTTTAATTTTGTCCATGCCATAATTTCTTTTTATGGAGTTTTTTTATATATAGAAATTTTATATCAATATAATTTTATAGTTTTATTATTTAAGAATAATAAAATGTTTTGTATGCTTGGCAGATGACTATACCAGGAACTCAGAGGGACATCTGATCTCTTCAGATTTTAAGGTAGATGATGGAGGTATACAAGATATGTATGAAGAACATGCCAGTATACAAGAAATATCATCATCCATTCACAGCAAAAACGTATTATTTGATCCTTTCAAACTGGTCCAATCTTCTGATTCATCACAGAATGTAACACAAAATGAAAGTCACCAAAGAGGTGTTGAATGTCAAACAGCTCACATAAGTGAGAAGCCATTTTCATGTTCAGAATGTGGGAAGTGTTTTTCTGTAAAACAAAATCTGGTTAGACATCAAAGAACTCACACAGGGGAGAAGCCATTTTCATGTTCAGAATGTGGGAAGTGTTTTTCTATAAAACAAAATCTGGTTAGACATCAAAGGACTCATAGTGGAGAGAAGCCATTTTCATGTTCAGAATGTGGGAAATGTTTTAACCAGAAATCAGCTCTTGTTAAACATAAAATTATTCACACAGGGGAGAAGCCATTTTCATGTTCAGAATGTGGGAAGTGTTTTTCTATAAAACAACATCTTGTTAGACATCAAAGGACTCATAGTGGAGAGAAGCCATTTTCATGTTTAGATTGTGGGAAATGTTTTATTGATAAATCGGATCTTGGTAAACATCAAAGAATTCACACAGGGGAGAAGCCATATTCATGTTCAGAATGTGGAAAACGTTTTGTAGACGTTTCTAATCTTTATGGACATCAGCACACTCACAGAAGGGAGAAGCCGTTTTCATGTTCAGAGTGTGGGAAATGTTTTAATGATAAATCAGCTCTTGTTACTCATCAGAGAATTCACACAGGGGAAAAGCCATTTTTATGTTCAGAATGTGGGAAATGTTTTGCTACAAAAAAATATTTGGGTACGCATAAAAAAACTCACACAGTGGTAAAGCCATTCTCATGTTTAGAATGTGGAGAAAGTTTCAACCATAAATCAGACCTTGTTAAACATCAAAGAACCAACACAGGGGAGAAACCATTTTTATGTTTTAACCGGAAATCACATCTTGTTACACATCAAAAAAATTCACAAAAGAGAGAAGCCATCTTCATGTTTAGCTAGTCACTGACTGCCATAAGTGTTTTACAGTGGTCACTAACTAGCTTTATTCTGATAGATACGCTTTTTTATGGTGCTACATCGAAATAAAACAGCACCTTGCTTTCAGCTACCAGAGGTAGCTGAGGGCTTGGACCAATAATCGGGGGCTGCTGTGAGCGGTCCCTGAACACAAATTATCTCCTGTATTGAATGAATACCAGTGATCAACCGTAAAATACAGTTAAAAGTGAATCATCTTTCACTGAAAATGTTCACTAAGTGGAGAGAAAAAAATGAACCTCAGGCCTCTGATTGGTATGGGGACTTCCCTTCATTCCTGTAAAAAACACAAATACAGGGGCTTATGGGACAGTCAAAAAATAGAGCTGGATTCCCGCAACAACTAGTGTCCAAGCAGGTGGAAAAAGGGTCTTCATTCGCACTTGCGCTTAACCAGTTACTTGTTGTCAAGTGGAGAGAGGGGCTACCACTGATTAGAGTAAGCCTATCTGCGTGACACATCATACATTTTTCGGGGGCGTATCTCTCCGACTAGGCCCTTTAACCATATCTGAAAAAGCATAAAACAAGACCCTGATATAAAAAGGTAGCGATCCACCCATTACAGACTGCTGCATATTATGGATTTGTCCTTTATAAAGGAAGAATAGCCTTCCTCCGGTTCCAGGTTATTGAGCACCCTCCTGTTTGATACCACTGCACCTCAGAAATTACATGAGTCTTAAGAGGCGTGAAAGCTCCCAGAGTGTTATTTTCCTCACCCCGTCCCCGCCACTACCTCCAGTGTTATTACCTTTGAAACATACCACACAATAATTATAAATTTTATGTAACATTTAGGGAACGCCAAAAGGGTTGTGGGGTGAGGAAATCAATTTACTCATAATTTCTGTTTAGTTTTTATTCTCTGTTACTGGGTTGTCTGCTGCTAGGATAACTAAAATTATTACAAAAAAGGGTTGGCCGTGGGGATTTGGGAGCCAAGTTACTCATATTTTCTGTTCAGTTTGTGTTGTTACTGTTTGTTACTGGGTTCTCCATTACTGGACTGTCCATAATTAAACATTTTTATTGAAGTTTTAGGAAACGCCAAAAAGCCGGGGGGGGGGGGGGGGGGCGGTTTAGGGAGTCAATGAATTCAAATTGTGATATTTATTTTTTTTCAATATAATTCTTGGACAATTTGTTTTAGGATTTGATCAGTTAAAGGGGTTATCCCATATGTCGGGCTCCTCACATTGAATTTACTTACCCCTCTCCCTGTTCCGCTCCTGGTCCCTGCACTGCTGCTTTTCCCTGTGCGTGGATTAAAACATCTGGTGTCGGAGGGACGAGCTTCCCCAGCATTGCGGGCGACACTGAGGATGCTCGTCCCTGCCTGCCATTGGCTGCTTCCCCCCTGACACAGGATGTTTTCATCTGCGCACAGGGGGAAGCGGCAGTACGGGGACCGGGGTAAGTATATTCAATGTGAAAGGCTTGCCATATGGGGGAGCTTTTTATAGTCTTGGATAACCCCTTTAAAAACTAAGTTTTAAGATTGTTTATTGTGCAGAAAGACACATCTGTCTATTCCAGTCTGTCTATTCTACTCCCATAAGTATTGGTGAAATAAAAATATTTTATTGATAATGTGCACATTTTCCCTAGAAAAGTCTGTGGCTATGACTGCCTACTTAAATTGAGGCTATAACTCACCCCTCTAAAGCAATAATATTTTAATTTTTACACATTTACCAAAATGTATCAGTAAATAAATCCAACAAATGTGGTCCATGGATGTTATCCACGAGCACCATGGGCGTAGTTACAACCCCTTCAGGACCAAGACGTTTTTCACCTTCCTAACACGGCTTAATTTAGCAAATTTGACGTCTCACTTTATGTGGTAGTAACTTTGGAATGTTTTCACTTATCCAAACGATTCTAAGATTTTTTTTTTATGACACAGTACTTCATTTTAATTGTAAATTTCAATTACCTTTTTTTTTTTTTTTAATCTACAATTTCAGAAAACATTTGAAAAAATTACAATTTGGGAAATTTGCATTTTTCTGCTTTAAATACAGGTATTGATGACCCACAAATTAGTTATTACTTAACAGTCTCCAAATGTCTACTTTATGTTGACATCATTTTATTTTTTTGAGACAGTTAGAAGTTTTAGAATTTTAGAAGCAATTTTTTAAATTTTCAAGAATTTTCAAAATCAACTTTTTTAAGGACCAATTGAGTTCTGAAGTCACTTTGATGATAGAAATGTCACTGCAATTTAGGATAAGTCCCAAACTAGGGGACTACACTCGCTTGTCTGTGGGATTCAAATTGGTTAATACGTTTTCTCCATGTGCCAGGGGATGTGGTCGACCTAAGAATGAAACAGCCAGACACACTTTGCTGGTTAAAGGATTCTCTGCCGGGAAATGCCCAATAAGCCAATTTTATTAGATGTACATTGTGGTTCTAGTTACCACACCTTCAGACATTAATTTTAATATGTCCAATCACAAGTTTTTAATAAAGCAACCAATCGGAAACATGAAAAATGGCACGTGGATAAGTACAGGCATTACTGATACATCTGGAAAATTCCATGTCTATATTTATCATAATTTGCCAAGCAGTTCCCTATTTGCTGTGTTTGTCTAACTTCCTTTAAGAGTCAAGTGTCTAGATTTCTCAATCATACATTTTAGGCATAACAGAGTCAAAATGAAGATTTGACAATTTAACTACAGTTAGCACCAATAATGTTCATTAACCACTTAATTTCTTTCATAGAAACCACCCATAAATGACCACATTTTAGAAACGACGCCCCTCAAGATATTCAAAACAGATTTTAGAAACGTTGTTAACCCTCTAGGTGTTCCACAGAAATTAAAGCAAAATAGAGGTGACATTTAAAATTTTTCCATTTGAATCCATTTTTCCTGTAACACAGCAAAACAAACCTCAATACTGATTCTGCAGTTTAGAGATACACCCTGTATTTAGTCGTAAACTGCTGTTTGGGCGCACTGAAGGGCTTAAATGGAAGGAGCGACATCTGGATTTTGTAAAATGGAATTTACTGAAATGGTTTTTTTTTTTAGAGCCAAAATATTATTATTTTTTTGTTGACTGAGCTGTGTGGAATGAACTGTAGTTTTAATTGGCACAATTTTTAGGTACATTTGTCTTTTTATCTCTTTTTGAGTACGTGAGATGGAGAAACATTGCAGATGTGTCAGTGTTTTTTAATTTTTTATGGAGGTCACCTTGCTTTTATATATATGATATGATATGATAACTTAATTCTGCAGGTTGCTACAATTGTAGCCACACCAAATGTGTATAGTTTTTTTCTTGCTTTACTACTTTGGCATCATAAAATCTTTATTTTTATTTTTATTACAAATCAGTTGTATTTTGCATTGCCATATACTAACATGCATAACTTTTTTTATTTGTCGGGCTGTAGTTTTTATTGGTACAGTTTTTGGGATACATACAGTACATTGCTTTTTGTACCATTTTTTGAGAGGAATGTGACAAAAACAGCTATTGTTTTTTAACCTTTTTTTTTTACATTGTTTATCACACTGGAAAAGTATCATGATCCTTTTATATATTAGGTTGTTACAGATGTGGCAATGGCAATTGTGTAGTTTTATTTTATTTTTGGTAATTTTTTAACCAATTAGAAATTGAGTTTTTTTTACTAGAATTTTTTATTTTTATTTAAGTGGCACTTTGGGACTTGAAAAAATCACATGTTGATAGATGTCAGAAGAATCACACGGGGAGAAGCTATTTTTATGATCTGGATGTGGGTAGATGTTGGGTTAATGTAGGAAGAAGGGGTAGAGGGAAAGGTGCCAGGTGGGCTAGTCCTGAGCTGGAATGCCCTAGTAAATATGCCTGTTTGGCTGATATTAGGGATGAAAGCCCAAGGCCAGCAACACTGCAGCAGGGCGTTTATCCTAGCAACCAGGAGGATGACCGCTGCAGGAAGGATGAGAAAAGGAGTGCAGCAAAGGTCAGACAGATGCTGGTGGTAGAGGACTCTATTAGGAGGACAGACAGGGTCATCTGTCACAGAGACCATTAATGCTGAACAGTGTGTTGTCTTCCGGGTGCTTGGGTTCGGCATATTGCGGATCGGATTGACAGATTGCTGGGTGGGGCTGGGGAAGTCCCGGTGGTCATAGTACACATTGGCACCAATGACAAAGTCAGGGGGAGATTGAAGGCCCTTAAAAATTATTTTAGGGAACTAAAAGAGACGCTCAAGTCCAGGATCTCCAAGGTAGTGTTTTCAGAAATACTACCAGTGCCACAAGCGTCACCAGAGAGACAACGGGAACTTAGGGAGTTAAATAAGTGGCTCAGAAGGAAGGAAGGGTTTGGGTTTTTAGAGAACTAGGCTGACTTCTCTTTTGGTTACAGGCTCTACAGTAGGGATGGGCTGCACCTTATTGGGGAGGGTGCAACTGCTCTGGGGGTAAAAATAGTTAGATGGCTGGAGGAGCTTTTAAACTGGGATCTGGGAGGAGGGTGGAGGGTCATACTAATAAGAGGGTAGATACTGTAGATAGAGAGTGGGATATAGGAGGGGACAGTGGGGATTTAGTGGGGGCTGGGGTTAGTGAGGAAAGTAGGGAGAAGACTGGGCAGAACTTTACACCTATGATAGAGCTTCTGGTAACAAGAACCTGTTACATACAAACATCAACCATGGTAACCAAAAATCCCAGATATTCACTTTACAGGTAATAGTAATTTAACATGTATTTTTACAAATGCCCGAAGTCTAGCTAGCAAAATGGGGGAGCTGGAGGCTATGGTACTAGAAGAACACATAGATGTAGTTGGTTTGGCTGAGACATAGTTAGACTCTTCACATGACTGGGCTGTTAATATTGAGGGTTTTGCACTATTTGGGAAAGACCGGGTCAATAGAAAAGACGGTGGTGCGTGCCTGTATGTGAGGAGTGATCTGAAGACAAGTATGAAAGAGGCAATTGTGGGTGAGGATGTTGAAACCTCATGGGTGGAAGTTCAAAGGGATAATAATACTTAGTGTAATCTATAGACCTCCTAACATCACAGAGGAGATAGAAACACAACTGTATAACCAAATAGAGCGGGCTGCACAGGCTGGTACGGGGTCATAATGGAAGATTTTAACCTCCCAGACATTGACTGGGGTCATGGTTCCGCCTGAACTGCAAAACAGAGAAGATTTCTCAACTTTCTGCAGGACAACTTTATGGCCAGTTTATAGAAGCTCCCATTAGGGGCAAAGATCTGTTGGATCTGGTAATTTATAATGATGAAGAGCTTGTTGGAAATGTTACTGTTCGAGAAACACTAGGTGATAGTGACCACAATATAATTATATTCCCCCTACACTATAAGAAGCAAAGGCAGAGAAAAAACCCCCCAGAATTTTAAAAGAGGCAATTGTGGGTCCAGATGGTGAGGATGTTGAAACCTTATGGGTGGAAGTACAAAAGAATATAAACACTGAAAAAAATAATACTTGATGTAATCTATAGACCTCCTAACATCACAGAGGAGATAGAAGCTCAACTGTATAACCAAATAGAGAGGGTGGCACAGGCTGGTACAGTGGTCATAATGGGAGATTTTAACTTCCCAGACATTGACTGGGGTCATGGTTCTGCCTCAACCGTTTAGGAATGTTACTGTTGGAGCAACACTAGGTAATAGTGACCACAATATTATTATATTCCCCCCTAAACTGTAAGAAGCAAACTCTGCCAGGCAGAGAAAAAACACTGAATTAAAAAAAAAGGTAATTTCCCTGGGTTGAGGGCAGCATTTCAGGGCATAGACTGGGAGCAGCTATTGTCACATAATAAGCCAACCCAAAAACAGAACCAATAACCCCTTTTGTTTCATATATTGTTTGTTATGTGATCATGTCTCAATAAATTACATATATTTTATATGTGTGTCTTCCACTTTTCTTTGGGGTTATTGGTTCTGTTTTTGGGTTGGCTCAGTATATTATACTAGACCCCAGTGTTATCTATACATTATATGTGAGTTTTTTCTTATAGGTTGGTCTAATTGTCACATAATAAAACTGAGGATAAATGGGAGAGCTTTAAATCCACATTGAGTAATTGCACTAAAAATGTTATTCCTTCAGGTAACAAACATAAACGGCTAAAATTACCCCATGGCTTACTGCTACTGTAAAAAGGGCAATAAATGACAAAAAAGGGCATTTAGCCTTTGAAGTTTACAAAGCGATTAACAAAATCATTTGCAAGAATACAAATCGAACAGCAGGTGGCAAAAGAGAGCAAAACAAATCTCCAAACATTATTTAAATACATAAATGCTAAAAACAAACAAACAAGGTCTGAGCAGGTAGGTTCCCTAAATAATGGTAAAGGGGTGTTAGTCACTGAAGATAAGGAAAAGGCAGAGTTACTAAATGTTATTTTTTTGCTGTGTATATACAAATGAAGAGAAATGAGCTGATACCTGTGGTGCTGGGGCTGTTAGTACATCCAGTCACATACTCAATAATTGTAGATCTGTTCCAAGCTAAGTTAAATAAGGTAAATGTGAACAAGAACAGAAGGAACTGGGCATTCTCAGATATTTCGACCGATACTGTATAATGTACAGTGCAGAGCTATGTGTATAATGTGCAGAGCTGTGTGTATAATGTACAGCGCAGTCAGAGATGTGTTTGTCTCAGGTTCATGAAGGGCACACATCTCTATGTTCATGACATTGTCACAGGTCCTTTATATCCTTCAGCAGAACAGTCCGGAGCCCAGCTCCTCCCACACATGGTCACATGTTTATGACATCATGAAAGGTCCTTTACATCTTCCAGCAGGACAGCCTGTAGGCTGACTCCACCCACACATGGTCACATGTTCATGACATCATGAAAGTCCTTTAGCCTACTAGTCTCCCGCATACATGCAGTGTCCAGCGGTGCAGGTGGAGGTATGTGTACAGTCACCGCCATTATCTGTCAGCATTACTGGGGCAGGGGGGACATTAACGCTTTCACTGCCAGCTTCGGTCTCATCTGTACAAGAGGCAGCGACATCTCCTGACTAGTGAGCTCAGTAACCTCCTATTACTGGTTCAGGGATTTCACCATCACTCATTGGTCAGGTGATGTGTCAGTCTGCCATTAGTGACCAATCAGAGTTCCCCTTCAGTCTCCCCCCTCCCCCCAGCAACCTATCAGCAGTGACCTGCAGGGGGCGGGATCAGGAGTGGGAGGACAGAGCAGGACACTGGAGGCTCCTGTGGTAAGTGATGGGAGGCACAGTAGACGGACCACACTACATATAGATAAGCGGCGCTGCCCTCAATACAAGGGCCACCATGGCCCTCCAGTAGCTTGTTGTTGGTGCTGGTGGATTAACCCCCTGATATGCTGCATTCAATGCTTAGTGCTGCATCTTCAGTGTTTGCAGAGAGAGCGACGCTCCCCCTCTCTTACCGCATCGCTCCCCCTCACACTGCAATGACACGGGACCGATGGCTCCTGTTAGGGAAATATCCCTTCACCTATAATTGTTGGAATCCAAATGAAAAGGGATACGATACGAGCGCTCGGGAAACTGACACATACATTGGATGTAGAGATACACTAGAAGAATGCTATAATGAATAGGCGATAGACAGAGGCTAAACCGTTAACTACTAAAGTGTGAATCGCTAAAATGTAACCTTTATTAAATTACTCTAAAAACATGGATGGTTCAGCTTCAATATGAAAAGTAGGTTGACCTAGGATCTCACTCGTCCCAATTGGGAATAAGGGTCAGGAGGCAAAATGTTCTTATCAGTGAGAGGCTGTCACTTTCAACCCAACTATAATCTCACAGATTGTAGGGTACAGATCAATGGAGTAGTCTGTGATAATCCCTATATTGCTCCCCTGATGGAGCACTATAGCTGGCTACATTGTAATACTGCTTCCTAAATTCTATTATCGCTGAGTCACGAGAGACTGATGTATCTCTAGCTGTGTATCACACTCGACGCGTTTCTTAGCTACTGTATATTGCAGCTTATTCATCAGGAGCGTACAGAAAAGCCCGGTACATAAAGAAGCCCGGTACATAAACAATTATACAGGTGTAGCCGCACGCTTTCGTGTATAGCGTGAAGCAACGTAGCCTACGGCACTGGGATAGCCGAAGCGCCGAGCCAATCAAATCAGGGGCTTTGCCAGGAGGCAACACGCCCCTGCCCCGCCTACTAGCTTTACTGATCATGACACCAGGTTTGTGAATGGAGCAGAGTGACTACGGGCAGCTTCTAGTTATCAAAATGACATCAGTTCAAGCCGAACATGGACTAAGGCACCCACTCACATGGAGAGGTGCATAATATCACTAGTGGACACCACCAGTGGCCGAATACACAATCCCTAAGGGTCCATTCACACATCCGTGTGTGTTTTGCGCACATTGCCGGCACTAATAGAATATGCCTATTCTTGTCCTATTCTTTTTTCGGGAACGGAATTGCGGACCCGGAAGTGCTGGTCCGCAATTCCGTATCCGGGCAGGACATCGTGCTGCCCCATAGAAATTAATGGGTCCACAATTCCGCAGAACGAAATTGCGGATGTGTAAATGGGGCCTAAGATAGTGAACCCACTATGACCATGCTGAATCAGTGAAATAAAAAAAACAGGCTAGGATGACTGCAGCTAAATACAAGTAGACGCCTATTCATGACTTCAGCACAATAATTGTGCAATCTGCATAAATGAATATGCTGGGTACATATGTAGATTATCAGCGCCAATATCACAGTTTCAGATGACAATAACGGTTTAAGTGAAAGTATGTCACACATGACACCAGTATAACTGAGAGTGTTTCAGAAATGACACCAAGGGAAAGGACAATGTATATAAACTTGCATCTACATTTGAGTGGTATATCAGGGGAAAAAGAACGGCCGAAAACACATGTATGTGGCCATAATTAGCACTGAATGAAGCTGGTAAATGAGATAAACTCCTTAAAGGGAACCTGTCACTGGGATTTTGTGCATAGAGCTGAGGTCATGGGCTGCTAGATGGCCGCTAGCACATCCGCAATATCCAGTCCCCATAGCTCTGTGTGCTTTTATTGTGTAAAAAAAACTATTTGATACATATGCAAATTAACCTAAGATGAGTCCTGTCGCTCACAATAAAAGCACACAGAGCTATAGGGACTGGCAATTGCGGATGTGCTAACGGCCATCTAGCAGCCCATGTCCTCAGCTCTATACACAAAATCCCAGTGACCGGTTCCCTTTAAGTCCATGGGGTTTCGTGGTCTTCAGAATGAAAGTCCATTGGGCCTCCTTTTGGAGGAGGAGATTGTTCACATTGCCTCCCCGCACAGAGATTTTAACGTGTTCAATACCCTGAAAATCTATACAGTCAGTTTTACCAGGATGACATTGGAGCATATGTTGGGCAATCGGGGTACCAGCTTCATTCGCAATATCCCGCAGATGTTCCCCAACACAGCGCCTAAATTCTCGCTTTGTTTTACCCACATATTGTAGTTTACAGACACTGGTGGCCAAATATACAACGCCAACGGTCCTACAATTTATGAAGGACCGAATCATGTATCTCTTCTTAGTGGTGGTGCTTTCAATCATTCTTCCTTTTTTAATCACTCTGCAAGCCACGCACCCGCTGCACTTGTGTGTGCCCGGTGGTCTATTGGGTAACCAGGTTTCCAGCGCAGGGGTGGAGAAAGCACTATGAACAAGTTTGCTCCTTAAGTTACCACCTCATCGGAACATGATCAACAGATAGTCCCCTACGAGATGACTCACAACCGGATCCGATTTTAGAAGGCTCCAGCTATCATTGAGGACTTCACGTATTTCCTTATGTGCTATGTCGAATGTCCCAATGATTTGCATTTTGGAGACACTTGTCACAGTTGTTTTGGGAAAAGGCTTTCTCTATTGCAAGCGGCCGCGTGATGATACGCGTGTTTAATCGTCTCTGCTGGACATTCCCTCTGACTGAATCTGACCCTGAGTTCATAAGCAGCCACTTTAAAATCAGCCCCCTCCGAGCAACTACGTCTAGCTCTTAAAAATTGTCCTTTGGGAATGCCTCGTTTTAGCGGGAGTGGATGCCCGCTTTCCCATTTCAGTAACGTGTTGGTGGCTGTGGGTTTCCTGAACTTAGTAGTTTACATTTTTCTGTCAGGGCCAATATAGATGGACAGGTCAAGAAACATCAGTTTGGTGTCATGAATTTCACTGGTAAAAAATAGACCCATACATTGGATGTAGTTGTATCAGATTTCTCTTTATTCAAAGACAAGCTCACAATAATATAGGCTTGAAACAGAAAAAAATACATCACATGGCAACATGACATTTACTGTTATAAGATATACAGTGCTCTTGTAGTCATCTTTACAGGACAGCCTCTCCTAGGGAGAGTAGCAGCAGTGCTGAACTTTCTCCATTTATAGACAATTTGTCTTACCGTGGACTGATGAACAGCAAGGCTTTTGGAGATACTTTTATAACCCTTTCCAGCTTTATGCAAGTCAACAATTCTTAATCGTATGTCTTCTGAGAGCTCTTTTGTGCGAGGCATCATTCACATCAGGCAATGCTTCTTGTGAAAAGCAAACCCAGAACTGGTGTGTGTTTTTTATAGGGCAGGGCAGCTGTAACCAACACCTCCAATCTCATCTCATTGATTGGACTCCAGTTGGCTGACACCTCACTCCAATTAGCTCTTGGAGATGTCATTAGTCTAGGGGTTCACATACTTTTTCCACCTACACTATGAATGTATACATGGTGTGTTCAATAAAAACATGGTAACATTTAATTCTTTGTGTGTTATTAGGTTAAGCAGACTGTGATTGTCTATTGTTGTGACTTAGGCTGCTTTCACACTAGCGTTCGGGTTTCCGTTCGTGAGCTCCGTTTGAAGGAGCTCACGAGCGGACCCGAACGCAGCCGTCCAGCCCTGATGCAGTCTGAATGGAGGCGGATCCGCTCAGACTGCATCAGTCTGGCGGCGTTCAGCCTCCGCTCCACAATGTGGCTCAATCTTCAAGCGGATCCGTCCCCCATTGACTTTACATTGAAAGTCTGGACGGATCCGTCCCAGGCTATTTTCACACTTAGCTTTTTTTAGCTAATATAATGCAGACGGATCCGTTCTGAACGGAGCCTCCGTCTGCATTATTATGGGCGGATCCGTTCAGAACGGATCCGCCCGAACGCTAGTGTGAAAGTAGCCTTAGATGAAGATCAGATCACATTTTATGGCCAATTTGGGCAGAAATCCATATCATTCCAAAGGGTTCACATACTTTTTCTTGCAACTGTAGATCATAAGACCATACGTAGGTTTCCATTCCTCCCCCCCCCCCCCCCCCGCACTTCCTGAGACTCAGACTGATAGCACTACTAGAGAGGAAACTGTGGGGAGGGGTGTGTGGGTGCGATCAACACACATAAACTAACTTTTTGACCTTGTTTTTAGCTTTATTATTGTCTATTTAACCCTGTAAGTTCCATTTAGGACCTGACCTAAATCTCCCATATACACAAGATGGAGGACATGTTTATACAAAATGGATTCTCATACCTCACAGCCTCCAGACTGAGTGTCATACAGCATGTGTAATACTGCACTGAAACAGGGATCAGACCCCCAAAATAAAAATTAAAAACTGTAAAAAAGTGTTTTAAAAATAATTTAAAAAAAGAAAAAAATGTACCCTCATCAAGCCAATGAATAATAAAAAAAAAAAAATTGTCAAATTAAATATTGCTATGTTCACAATGACCGGCTCTATGAGCCCCACAAAAGACAATTGGCAGCAAAATGAAAAAATATGTCAGAAACAGGATTCTTTTAAAAAAAAACACTTTTATTGTGTAAAATTGCAAATAAATAGACATAATAGGTATCGCTGCATCCATAATGAACTGCTTTAGGCCTCTTTCACACTACAGTATGTTGCATTCAGTGTTTTGCGTTCCGTTTTTCACGGATCCGTTGTTCCGTTTTTTGCTTCCGTTGTGGTTCCGTTTCCGTTCCGTTGTTCCGTTCCGTTTTTCCGTATGGCAAATACAGTATACAGTAATTTCATATTAAAAATTGGGCTGGGCATAACATTTTCAATTGATGGTTCCGCAAAAAACGGAACGGATACGGAAGACATACGGATGCATTTCCGTATGTGTTCCGTTTTTTTTGCGGCCCCATTGACTTGAATGGAGCCACGGACTGTGATTCTCGGCCAAATATAGGACATGTTCTATCTTTTCAACGGAACGGAAAAACGGAAATACGGAAACGGAATGCATACGGAACACATTCCGTTTTTTTTGCAGAACCATTGAAATGAATGGTTCCGTATACGGACCGTATACGGAACGTAAAAAACGGACCGTATACGGAACGCAAAAAACTGTAGTGTGAAAGAGGCCTTAGAAAGATATCCCATGATCTGCCCCGTCAGGTAAACGTCGGGAAAATAAAAAACTCTGCCTGAACAGCCATTTTTTGGTCGTCTTGCCTCACAAAAAGCATAATAATGGTGATCAATCAAAATGTTACTTATAATAGGAAGAACATTTTGTCAGGGAGGGCTGACCCATGTTCCCTGCATGGTGAACGTCTTCAATCTCGTTGTTACCTGGTTCCTTAAGGCCTACTTCACACGATTGTTTTTTTTGCGAGTGTACGGGACTTTTTTTGTGGTCCGTATATGGAACCATTCATTTCCTTTCCATATTTCAGTTTTTCCGTTCTGTTGAAAGATAAAACATGTCCTATTATTGCCTGCAAATCACGTTCCGTGGCTCCATGCAAGTCAATGGGTCCGGAGAAAAATCGGAACACATACGGAAATGCATCCATATGTCTTCCGTATCCGTTCCGTTTTTTTGGGAACCATCTATTGAATTTTTTTCTATGTAATTACTGTATACTGTATATGCCATACTGAGAAACGGAATGGAAACGGAAACACAACGAAACTCAAAAACTGAACAATGGATCCGTGAAAAACGGACCGCAAAAAACTATAAAAGCCATACGTTCGTGTAAACTAGGCCTAAGGCCGAATGCATTTGGACTGCAGCTGTAGTTAAATAGTTAAAATCAGTCAGTCGCGCTACAAAAAGTCGCAGTGTAGCCTCGCCCTTAGGCTGAATGCACACGGCCGTGTTCCGTGGCAGAAAGCTGTCCGTGGTATGTCGGGCTGGATTCCTGTTCAGAGCAGGAGCGCATGGTGTCATTGGTTGCTATGACGCCGTGCGCGTCATGCCACCGCTGCTGTACAGTAATACACTTGTATAGTGTATTACTGTAGTGCAGCGGCGACATGAAGCGCACGGCCTCATAGCAACCAATGACACCATGCGCTCCTGCTCTGAACAGGAATCCAGCTGAGATAAAAATACAACCTTCACAATAGTTTTGTACAGATGTTTGCCCCCTCACAGTAGTTATTCCCACATTGTGCCCTCTCACAGTAGTTATGCCCAAATTGTGCCCTCTCACAGTAGTTATGCCCTCTCTGTGCCCCTTTCACAGTTGTAATGCCCTCTTTGTGTCCCCTTCGTAGTAATAATCCCCATTGTGCCCCTTCATAGTAAAAATTCCCATTGTGCCCCCTTCATAGTAATAATTCCCATTGTGCCCCCTTCATAGTAATAATGCCCATTGTGCCCCCTTCACAGTAATACTGCCCACTGTGCCCCTTCACAGTAATAATGCCATCTGTGCCCCCTTCATTTTAGTAATGCACTTTGGCTCTGTGCCCACTCCATAGTAGAAATGCCCATTGTGCCCAATTCACATTAGTGATGCCCTCCATGCCCCCTCCATAGTAGTAATGCTCTCTGTGTTCCCTCTATAGTAATAAAGTCCTCTGTGCCCCCTCCATAGTAATAAAGCCCTCTTTATTAAAAAATAAAACAAAAAACACAGTACCTACTCACCTTGTCCCATTCCTGAAGCTCACAGTCCTCTCTTCACTGCAGGCACAGATCACTCTGCAGCACTGTGTGGGCGGAGCTTATGCATATATCCAGGCTGCAGGCTTCACCCACACAGGCTGCCAGCGCAATCTGTGCCTACAGGCTAAATCTGTGAGCCGCTGGCCTGAAGTAGGGGAGGAGCGCGGTGAATGACAGGACCCAGCTCACTGCAATGAGCGCTTCCATCTGGATTGATGGAAGCGCTCATTGCTTCTGGCACCCTCCTGAGAGCCGACACCCATGCCCACCCTTATTATGCCACTGAAGGCAATCTTCTCGTACATCAACAAAATCACACAGGAGCGAAACCGCTTTTATGTTCAGAATGTGGGAAAGGTTTTAACCATAAATCAGATCTTGTTGTACATCAGAGAAGTCGTTTTCATGTTCAGAATGTAGGAAATGTTTTAACTATAGATCAGCTCTTGTTAGACATCAGTAAATTCACACAAGAGAGAAACCATTTTCCTGTTCATAGTGTGGGAGATGTTTCACTCAGAAGTGAACACTTGCTGACCATCAAAAAATTCACACAGGGGAGCCATATTCAAGCTCGGAATGTGGGGAGAAGGTGTTTTAAGTTCAGAATGTGGGAAATGAATTACTGGGGAAAAAAAATCTTGTTACATATCAAAGAACACACACAAGGGGAGAAGCTATTCTCATGCTCAGAATGTGGGAAATGGTTTAAAGGAAATCTGTCACCAGTTTTCTGCTACCCTCCGTTTTAAATTCTAACAGCGCCAGCCCGTGCCATTGAGTCCTGATATTCATGAGCTCACAGCTCTTCTTGCCCACATGTCTCTGACAGTTTTTTTTTTCCATATGAATCAGGAGCAGGTGGGCTGGAAGAGCCATGAGATTGTGAATATAAGCTGTTCAATACAAGATTTTGGCAAAACGGTTGGGTCGATTGAAGAAAGTGACCTAACATTCTGCTAAGGGGACCTGTCACTAGTTTATTTTGCCCTGTCATTAGTTTATTTTGCCCTTAGTGAGGACACCAGAAAAAACTGGTGACATATTACTAGCAGAAGTCAGCTTTTGTTCTACAGGTGAAACTCCCAAAATTTGAATATTGTGCAAAGTTCATTTATTTCAGTAATGCAACTTAAAAGGTAAAACTAACATATGAGATAGAATCATTACATGCAAAGCGAGATATTTCCAGCCTTTATTAGTTTTCATTTGGATGAATATGGCTTATAGCTTATACAACCCCAAAGTCACAATTTTGAGGTACCCTTTGCTCAGGGGATATGGATTAATTAGCTGACTAGAGTGTGATACTTTGAGCTTACAATATTTAATCTTTTCACAAAATTCTAATAAGCTGCATTAATGCAATTCCTTTTAATTTGCATTACTAAAATAAATGGACTTTTGCACGATATTCTAGTTTTTCGAGTTTCACCTGTATACAGTATAAGAGAAATCACACAGAGAGAAGCCATATTCATGCTCAGAATGTGAAAAAATATTGTCACCAGAAATTAGAACTTATTAAACATCAGAAAACGGAAAATAATTTTATTGTTCAGTATGTGGAAATTTTTTAACTCAGTCCACTCTTGTTGACCCTCAAATAAATCGCAGGGGGAGAAGCCATTTTCATGTTCAGAATGTCGGAAATTTTTTACTCGGACATCATTTCTTGTTGACCATCAGAAAACTCACACAAGGAAGTAACCATTTAAATTTCTTCAATTTTTTTATATTCACAAATGGTACAATCAAGAAAATACGTAAAGTCACAATTCACAAAATAAAAAGGGAAAGCAATTTAATACACTGAAGGATGATTAAGCCCGTTAATAATATCATAGAGTATCATAGTCTGTAAGGCTGAAGAAAGACATTCATCCAGTTCAGCCTGTTATCCTGCAAGTTGATTCAGATAAAGACAAAAAAAAAACTGTGAGGTAGAAGCCAATTTTCCTCATTTTAGGGGAATAAAATTCCTTCCCGACTCCAATCAGGCATCAGAATAAGGCTAGGTCTACACGACGACATTTGTCGCGCAACAAAAAGTCGCGCGACAGATAGGGCGCAACAGTTGTCGCGCAACATTTTGTTGCACTAATGTCGCGCGACAATTTTTATAATGGCAGTCTATGGTGTCGCACTGCAACATGCGACATGTTGCGACTGCGACGCGACAGTCGCAGAAGAATGGATTTTCTGCGACTGTCGCGTCGCAGTCGCAGCATGTCGCATGTTGCAGTGCGACACCATAGACTGCCATTATAAAAATTGTCGCGCGACATTGGTGCGACAAATGTCGTCGTGTAGACCTAGCCTAACTCCCTGGATCCCCGACCCTTCTCTAGTAGCTATAGCCTGTAATATTATTACACTCCAGAAATACATGCAGGCCCCTCTTGAATTCCTTTATTGTACTCACCATCACCACCTCCTCAGGCAGAGAGCTCCATAGTCTCACTGCTCTTACCGTAAAGAATCCTCTTCTATGTTTGTGCACAAACCTTCTTTCCTCCAGACGCAGAGGATGTCCCCTCGTCACCGTCCTGTGGATAAATAGATGATGGGAGAGATCTCTGTACTGACCCCTGATATATTTATACATAGTGTGGGGATTCGCTCTGGTAGGCAGGGTAAGCGAACGCAGTACAGAGGCAAGAACACGGTAGTAACGGAAAAGTCAGTGTTTATTCACACAACAAGGAAAAAATAACATAAACACTTGGCAGAGTCCTGGTGTTAATGCACACCACAGAAAATCCCCATGTTACTTCACATGGCCAAAGTCCACAGAACTCAAGACGAACACGTCACCTGAATGTCCACAGCCGGCTTTTAGGGTGCCTGGCTTCCGGCTGGTGGCTCTCATGCAGCTCCCCAAAAACACAGAGCCTTCACAGCACCACTTTTACCTGGAGGAACATACCACACCCAGCTGAGCTGCTGGCTGGGTTTTTAAACCCCAGCCCAAAACCTGGCCTGGACGCGGGGAACAGCCACCCACCCTGCTCTTTGGCTGCTCCCAATAAGAACCGGCCCGGATCGGCTTTTCAGCCACACTAAGAATAAACAGTGTCAGCGAGCACTAGCTGCTGCTGACACATAAAATAACCGGTTCTTATCTCACCGAGGCCAGGAACCTCGGTGACACGTACCTTCCGTCAATGACGGACCCTTGCACCTTCCTACATACCTCCCCCCTTTGTTCAACCCTGAGGGGGTGAACACACGCCAGACAGTGTACTCGGGACAGGGCATCCGCGTTTCCCTGTAACCGGCCTGCCCTGTGTTCTACTGTAAATTTAAAGTTTTGCAGCGATAAGAACCACCTGGTGACCCGAGCATTCCTCTCTTTGGCCTGGCTCATCCACTTGAGAGGGGAGTGATCGGTCACCAGACGGAATTTCCTCCCCAACAGATAATAGCGGAGAGACTCGAGTGCCCACTTGATGGCCAGGCACTCTCTCTCCACTATACTGTACCGGGTCTCCGCTGGAGTGAGCTTACGGCTGAGGAAGACAACGGGATGCTCCTCCCCGTTGACTTCCTGAGACAGTACAGCACCGAGGCCTACTTCGGAGGCATCAGCCTGGACCACAAATTCCCTCTTGAAGTCGGGCGTCACCAAAACCGGGGACCCACACAGGGCCGACTTCAAAGCGGAGAAAGCCTCTTCCGCCTGGTCATTCCAGCGGACTATCACGGACTTCCGTCCCTTTAAAAGCCCTGTCAATGGAGCCGCTAAAGTGGCAAAATGGGGAACGAACCTCATGTAATAGCCCACCATTCCCAGGAATGACCTGACTTGTCTAGAGGTAGCAGGTCGGGGCCAATTCCGTATCGCCTCCATTTTGCTCACTTGAGGTTTAATGACTCCACGTCCAATGACATACCCAAGGTATTTAGTCTCCTCTAACCCTATTGCACATTTCTTTGGGTTAGCTGTTAGTCCCGCCTTCCTAAGGGAGTCCACTACCGCCTGTACTTTAGGTAGGTGACTTTCCCAGTCGGTGCTGTGGATAACGATATCGTCCAGGTACGCCGAAGCGTATCGACGATGTGGACGGAGTATAATATCCATTAGCCTTTGAAACGTGGCGGGAGCGCCATGTAGACCAAAGGGTAGTACCTTGTACTGATAAAGCCCCTCTGGCGTGACAAAAGCCGTTTTTTCTTTGGCAGCCTCTGTCAAGGGTACCTGCCAGTACCCTTTGGTGAGGTCTAACACAGAAAAATACCGGGCTTGGCCCAACCTTTCAATAAGCTCATCCACTCGGGGCATGGGATACGCGTCAAATTTGGATACCTCATTAAGCTTGCGGAAGTCATTACAGAACCTCAGTGTCCCATCTGGCTTGGGTATTAACACTATCGGACTGGCCCACTCACTTTTAGACTCCTCAATGACATCCAGCCGCAACATAAGTTGCACTTCCTCCGAGATGGCTTTTCGCCGAGCCTCGGGTACTCGATATGCTTTTAACCGGACTTTTGCCTGAGGCTCGGTGACAATGTCATGTTGGATTACGGAAGTACGTCCAGGGAGGTCTGAGAACACATCCGTGTTCCGACTAACAAACTCCCTGGTTTCCTGAGCCTGTTTAGAGGAGAGGCTGTCAGCAATTTTTACTGTGGCAACCGCTTCCCTTGCATCAGACTTAGGAGCCGGAACCTCTTGTCCAAGAAAACCCGGTCGCGGGCTGTCTTCCGTACAGGTTTCCCTATCCTTCCAAGGTTTTAGCAAATTAACATGGTAAACCTGCTCCGGCTTTCGCCTCCCCGGCTGGTGTACCTTGTAATTTACCTCTCCTATTTTTTCACGCACCTCGTAGGGCCCCTGCCACCTGGCTAGGAACTTACTGTCCACTGTCGGCACGAGAACCAAAACCCGATCACCCGGGTTAAAGTTCCGGACCCGAGCCTGCCGATTATAGATCCGACTCTGGGCTCGCTGAGCGGCCTCCATATGTTCCCTGACAAGAGGCAAAACGGTCTCTATCCGCTGTTGCATCTTGGTAACATATTCCAGGACGCTTTTATGTGGAGTGGGTTGTTGTTCCCATGCCTCCTTGGCTACGTCCAACAAGCCACGAGGATGTCTGCCATATAGCAATTCGAAGGGCGAGAACCCAGTAGAGGCCTGGGGCACCTCTCGCACTGCGAACATGAGATAGGGCAGAAGAAGGTCCCAATCCTTCCCATCTTTGGTCACCACCCTTTTTAACATGGTTTTTAGAGTTTTATTAAACCTTTCCACCAGTCCATCCGTTTGTGGATGGTACACGGACGTCCGTAACTGTTTTATACGCAGCAACTTGCAGAGTTCCCTCATGACCTTGGACATAAAAGGGGTCCCCTGGTCAGTCAGGACCTCTTTAGGTAGCCCCACTCGGGAGAACATCTCCATTAGCTCTTTAGCTATAAGTTTCGCAGAAGTATGTCGCAGTGGCACTGCCTCCGGGTACCGAGTAGCGTAATCCAGGACAACCAAGATGTGCTGGTGTCCCCGGGCGGACTTTGGTACAGGACCTACCAGGTCCATAGCGATTCGCTCAAACGGTACCTCAATGATCGGGAGGGGTACCAAGGGACTGCGAAAAAGGTGCTGGGGGCTAGTTGCCTGGCAGGTCGGGCAAGACTTACAGAACTCATCCACCTCTTTAAACACACTGGGCCAGTAAAACCGTTGTAATATCCGGTCCTGGGTTTTCTGCACTCCCAGATGACCCCCGAGAACATGCTGGTGTGCTAACTCTAACACGAGTTTGCGATAAGCCTGAGGCACCACTAACTGTTCAATGGATTCACCTCGCAGCTGGTTTACCCGATACAACATATCCTGATGGACCACAAAACGGGGGAACATCGACTCTGCCCCTGGTTGTTGTGGTTCACCATCTATTATTAGCACATTTTCCCAGGCCCGGGATAAGGTTGGATCCCGGTGTTGCGCGGTACCAAAATTACCCCCAGAGACATTGAGGTCTGCCAGCTCAGGCCCCGGCGGCAAGTCCTCCAGGTCTCCCACCATTACACTCAGAGGGGATGTCTCCTCCTCTTCCACCGAAGTGGCGGTCACCCCTACCGCGGGACCTTTAGACTCAGGTTCCCAGGGTTCTGGTCTCCCCCCTGAGCCAGGCCATTCTGCTAGGGTTACCCCTGTATCATGCATATCAGTCACTCTCGGAACCGGCCACAGTGCCGTGAAACCCGGGAAGTCTCTCCCTACTATAAGTTCATAGTGGAGGTGGGTTGCAACAGCCACCTCGTGGATCCACCGGCCGGAAACCGTAGACAGAGACACCATAGCAGTAGGATAGTCTTTTAAGTCCCCATGGATGCACATGACTCCAACCTTACGGCCGGTGTACTCAGCGGAGCGTACCAGGGAAGCCCTTACCAGGGTCACCAGACTTCCTGAGTCCAACAGAGCCTCCGCTGGAGTGTCTCCCACCTCAACCTGGCACAGGTGGTTCAGAGGCTCCGAAGCACCCACTGCACACAGTTTCCTGGCATATAACGATTGACGGAAGCCACAGTTTGTGTCCATGGGTTCCCCCTGACGTGGACAGTCCGCTCGAACATGACCTGGCTCCCGACACCGCCAGCAGATTATTGGAGCGGGGTCCACAGGGGTTATATCTCGGGCAGGTTTGATGGGCACCGGTTGTTGGGTCCGGGGTGGAGAGTTACGGGATCTGACTGCCCCCCTCCTAACAGAACCCCCCTGTAAGTTTCGGGTAGCCTCATAGCGCTCCACCAGGTCGACCATCTCCAGCGCATTCCCTGGGGAGACCTGGCCAATCCATTGCTGGAGAGGGGGTGGCAGAGCCCTCCAGAACCTGTCTGCTAATAACCGGTCCAACATAGCAGTGGGGCTCAACACGTCAGGTTGTAGCCACTTTTGTAACAGGTTAAGCAAGTCATAATACTGGGGTCTCACGGGCTCCGCCGGGTTGAACCCCCACTGATGCACCCGCTGGGCCCGGACCAGTACATTCACCCCCAGTCTTGCCAAGATCTCCCCCTTTACCTTTGGGTAGTCGGCTGCTTGATCGTCAGGCAAGTCAAAAAACACCCGCTGGGACTCTGACGTCAGAAACGGAGCGACGACCTCAGCCCACTGGTCTTGGGGCAGCTTTTCCCTGGTGGCCACTTTTTCATACATCGCCAGGTAGGTCTCGACGTCGTCTGCAGGGGTCATTTTAGGGATCGCTGCACGTACTGCTTTCCGGACATCATGTACGCTTGGGGTTGCTCCTGCTGACTGTAATGCCATTACATGTTGTAGCAGCAACTGGTTGGTCTCCTGCTGCTGCTTATTAGCCTCGCGTTGCTGCAGGTTAGCTTCCACGAGGGCCTTCATAACAGCCTCCATTTTGTCTCTTGACACCGGTTTAAATCTAGCCGGCTTGATAAATGACATACAACCGTGGGAGAGAGAAAAAAAAATTTGGCTTCCACGCCAGCCTCACTGCGCTTGCCCGCTCCAAGCCACCAATTGTGGGGATTCGCTCTGGTAGGCAGGGTAAGCGAACGCAGTACAGAGGCAAGAACACGGTAGTAACGGAAAAGTCAGTGTTTATTCACACAACAAGGAAAAAATAACATAAACACTTGGCAGAGTCCTGGTGTTAATGCACACCACAGAAAATCCCCATGTTACTTCACATGGCCAAAGTCCACAGAACTCAAGACGAACACGTCACCTGAATGTCCACAGCCGGCTTTTAGGGTGCCTGGCTTCCGGCTGGTGGCTCTCATGCAGCTCCCCAAAAACACAGAGCCTTCACAGCACCACTTTTACCTGGAGGAACATACCACACCCAGCTGAGCTGCTGGCTGGGTTTTTAAACCCCAGCCCAAAACCTGGCCTGGACGCGGGGAACAGCCACCCACCCTGCTCTTTGGCTGCTCCCAATAAGAACCGGCCCGGATCGGCTTTTCAGCCACACTAAGAATAAACAGTGTCAGCGAGCACTAGCTGCTGCTGACACATAAAATAACCGGTTCTTATCTCACCGAGGCCAGGAACCTCGGTGACACGTACCTTCCGTCAATGACGGACCCTTGCACCTTCCTACAATAGTTATTAAATATCCCCTGAGTCGTCTTCTGAAGTGAATAACCCTAATTAAATTTTTCTGGGTACTGTAGTCCACCCATTCCAGTTACTTTAGTTGCCCTTCTCTGAACCCTCTCCAGCTCTGCTATGTCTGTCTCGTTCACAGAAGTCCAGAACTTTACACAGTCCTCCATGTGTGGTCTGACTAGTGATTTGTAAATTGGCAAGACTATGGGGTCCATTTACTAATCTGAAATACACCTAAATTAGGCGTATTTCAGGTGCAGATGGGGGGCGCAACTGTTAGTTGTGTCACTATCTGCGACTTCCCCCTCTCATGACAGGTCTAACATTGTGGACGGGGAAGGGGATGGGTCGGCAGGCCTGTCTCATTTTCTATTTTCTACTCCTGTTTCAGGCATAGAAAAAAGTTCTAAATGTAAGACAGCTAGGAAGCGGACTTACATTTAGAACTTTTGTCTATGCCTGAAACAGGCATAGAAAATAGAAAATGAGACAGGCCTGCCCACCCATTCCCTTCCCCGTCCACAATGTTAGATGCGCCAAATTTATAGAGAGGCTTCTTCATAACTTCAGCGGATCCACCACCAGCGATGGGCCTATATTAATAAATGTGCTCCTATGTTCTCATCATGTGCATCTATGCTTCTTTTGATGACCCCATATTCTTATTGGCCTTGGCAGCAGCTGCCTGACACTGGTTTCTACAGTTAAGTTTGCTGTCCACTAAAAGTCCTTTAACCTGTCAGTGTTACCCGGTGTTTTACCATTTAGTATGTGCGGGTGACTTGCATTATTCTTTCCCATGTGCATAACCTTACATTTGTCAGTGTTAAACCTCATCTGCCACTTTTCTGCCCAAGCCTCCAGTCTATCCAGATCCATTTGTAACAGTATACTGTCCTCTGTAGTGTGTGTGTGTGTGTGTGTGTGTATATATATATATATATATATACACATAGTATACTGTCTTCTGTATCATATATACATTGAACTGTCCTCTATAGTGTGTGTGTCGTTAAAAGATATCGACAGTATCCCCTATAACGGTGACATCTACAGTACCCCGCGACTTAGGTGACCTCCACAGCTTCACACCCCTTAACACTGCCCCCTCCCCCACAGTGCCCCGCCTCCTTAAAATGGGACTTCCACAGCTGCCGCACCCCCTTAACTTTGACCTTCGCAGCAGTCTGCCCCTTTAACAGTTCCGCAGCACCCCACCCCCTTGACAGTAACCTACACAGGGGACCGCCCCCTTAGCAGTGACCTCTACAGCACCCGCCCCTTAACACTGACCATGGGTTACATTCCCCTAAAGGGATTGTGTCATTTCAACAAATAGCATTTATTATGTAGAAGAAGTTAACACAATCCACTTAGTAATATTTTGTTATTATCCATATTGCTTCCATTACTGGCTGGATTAATTTTTCCATCACATTATACACTTGCTCGTTTCCATGTTTATGCCCAACCTGCAATCCAACAGTGGTGGCCGTGCTTGCACCTTATAGGAAAAAGTGCCAGCCTCTCTGGTAGCCAGGACCATGGGAGTGCACATAGACCAGCGTATTTTCCTATAGTGAGCAAGCATGACCTCCACTGATGGATTGCAGGGTGGTCGTAACCATGGAAACACGCAGTGTATAATGTGATAAAAAAAATGAATCCAGCCAGCAAAAGAGGCAATATGGACAATCACAATACATTAGTAAGTTGTCACGAGGGTGTCAAGACCCACGCCTGACTCTGTTATACCCGGGGTCAGGAAGTCGCAGCGGTTGGCTGCGCGCTCTATGTAAGATAGGGCTGTTTCTTTAGGGTAGCTTTCTGGGTTTGCTTTGCAACCCTTTTTGGCTCACTCAGGGATCCGTAGCTCCTTCTCCTCAGCTGTTCCTTGTCCAGCACTCCCAACCTCCTTATATTCCCCTCTCACACTTCTCTGGTTGCCAGATATAGAGCTTCCTGCCTGGACATCTATTCTGACCCACTGGAGCTGTGTTGCTGCGTTCCCTGGTTGTTGGTCCAGAACGTTACCCTCCGGATCCCTGTTGGACCTTTGTGGTCTGCTGTGGTCGCCCACCTAGGTTTATGTGTTTGTCTGTATTGTCTGTCCTCTCCCTGGTGTTTCCCTCTTAGTGTCAGTGGTGCGGACTAGCGATCCCACCGCCCCGTTCACTATGTAGGGCTCATCTTAGGGAAAGCCAGGGTTTAGGCACGTGATCGCCGCACGGGTGAGGAACCCGTCTAGGGACGTCAGGGCAGTCAGGTGCCAGCCGCAAGGTGAGTCAGGGGTCACCACCTTTCCCTCTCCCGTGGGCAGGGCTTTCCCTTTTCCCTCCCTGTGCGTGACGCTGGTCATTACATTAGTGGCTGGTATTGACTTCCTCTACATAATAAATGTTACTGAAGTGACATGACCCCTTTAACTGTGACCTCCACTATTCCCGGCCCCCTTAACAGAGACCCTACCCCTTTAACAGTGACTACCACAGTACCCCGCTCCCTTAACAGTGACCTCACAGTATCCTGCTGCCTTAACAGTGACCTCACAGTACCCCGCTGCCCCTTTAATAGTGCTAGCTTCCACAGTCCCCTCTTTCCTTAACAGTGAGCTCCACAGTGCCTGCCCCTTTAAAGGGGTTTTCTCATCTCAGACAATGGGGGCATATCGCTAAGATATGCCCCCATTGTCTTATAGTTGTGGGTCCCACCGCTGAGACCCGCACCTATATCGAGAACGGAGCCCCGAAAGTGAAGGAAAGCGCACTGCCCATGCGCAGCCGCTCTCCGTTCAATTTTATGGGGCCGCCGAAAATAGCAGATCACTTGCTCGGCTATTGCCGTCTGCCCCATAGAAATGAATAGGAGAATGGGCCACGCATGCGCTCCCAATCACTTCTATGGGAGACGCGGGGATTAGCACTTGGTGGTGGACGGACCCCTGGAAATCTGGGGTCCTCCAGCCACAGCGCCCCCCGCTCCGTTCTCGATATAGGTGCGGGTCCCAGTGGTCTAAGATGGGAATACCCCTTTAACAGTGGCCTCCAAAGCGGCCGCCCCTTTATTAGTGACCTCCACAATACCCTGTCTCGTTAACAGGGATTTGCACAACACCTCGCCCCCCTTAACAGTGGCCTCTACAGTAATCTGCCCCTTAACACTGACCTCCATAGCGGAACGTCCCCTCAACTGTGACCTCCACAACAGCCTGCCCCTAAGGTGGCCAGAGGTCCGGTTTTAGGTCGGACAGTCTGGCTTTCAGACTCCCTGTCCTCCGTCCGGCACAGGGCCTGGACGGACACAGGGATTTCCTGTTGAAAAGCTCACTCTCAGACAGCAGCGCTGTGCTGTCTGAGCGTGAGCTGCAGGGAGAAAGTCACCGTCCCTCCCACCCCTGCAGCTGACAGAAGTTGATTTTTAATCGCACTCTGCAACCAGCACTCTGCCCTGCCTCTATGCTGGATGTTGAATGAGGCATTAGTGTACATTTTGGCCAAAGCATAATAAGCCACTCACCACGTCAAGGTCGCCTCTATGAGTGGTCCTTAACACTAGTTCCTACCTGTTATGGGCCATGACAGCCACACAAAGTCCAGGGAGCGCAGGTACAGCATGAATTGCGTTTCCGGGTTATTCGGGTCACTGGGGACCTGATAACCCGGAACAGGATGGTGATCGGTGGTGTGATAATACACCACCAATCACCATCCTTAGATCCTGAGAGGTGATGGTGACATCACCTCTTAGGATCGCTCTCATTGGTCGGCTGCAGGGGCGGGCATTTCAAATTGCATCAGCGCTCCTCTCCTCCTCATTTTCAGTCCAGGAGCCGAGGAGAGAGGAGCGCTGCACGTTTCTCCAGCCAGCACCCCCATCTGTTGAGAGATCCAGAGCATCTTCCAGCACCCCATCTGTGCCCCAGCACCACCCAGATATTTAGGGAAAGGTTAGGTTAGGCAGGGATATTCAGGGAAAGTTAGTGGAAGAAAAAAAAAAGTTTCTGATTGCATCACCCTAAATCGGGTGTCTGGGGTCCACAGCACAGCTGTGTGACCCTAGACCCCCCAGGGGTGCTGCAGCTTGCCCCCCTCACCCCCCACAACTTTTTTTGGGGCGCAAGCAGTTTTTTTTTTTTTTGTGCGTACGCTGACTGTGGCCGGCACTCTTAGCGTCCGGCCACTGTTATCGCATTGCACACCCCACAGCTGATCAATTTCGGACAGTTGATCCGCGATTTTGTAATATTTTTTAAAAAATGTTGCCCTTTTTTTTGTTCGTTTTTTTTGTCTGTTAGGTTTAGGGTGAGTTCGCAAACACCCGTGCCCCCACGCACACCAAATAAAGTTTTCCACGCACGCACACACACACACACTCCCCTATGGCCCGCCGGATGTTCTCGGCCGAGGAGGCATACGCCCAGCTTGCCTCCGAGTCCAAGAGCCCCAGTGAGGACGAGGATGACCCCACTTTCCTTTTGTCATCCGCATCCTCCTCATCATCTAGCGATGATGATGAGTCCCCAAGGTGTCGGAGCCGCCGCCAGACGGAGCAAGAGGACCGCCATGCTAGGGACCCTGTACGAGCAGCTCTGGGGCTCGTACTAGTTTTCCGGCCCACCAGTTAAGTCCACCGGAGCCCCCTGCCGGTGAACTTGTCTGGTGTACCCCAGAGCGTTTTGAGCCCGTGATTCCTGATTTTGAAGGCCAACCAGGAATCCAGATTTCCACAGTGGGCTTCACTGAATACGACTACTTTATCTTTTTTTCAGTGACCACGTTGTAAATCTAATGGTGGAGCAAACAAACCTGAACGCCCAAGAGTTTGTTGCTTAACACCCGGGCTCCTTTTTGGCTAGGCCCGGTGGCTGGACTCCGGTCAGTGCAGCTGAGATGAGGACGTTTTGGGGCCTCCTGCTGCACATGGGCCTAGTCAAGAAACCTAGTGTCAGGCATTACTGGAGTGGGGACGTCCTCTTCCAGACCCCACTTTACAGTACGGCCATGACACGTACCCGGTTTGAGGCCATCCGGAAATGCCTGCATTATGCAGATAATGCAGCATGTCCCCCCCCCCCCCCCCCCGAGTTGATCCTGCCTATGACCACCTGTACAAAATCAGGCCGGTCATCGATCACTTTGAGTCAAATTTGTACAGGCCTATGTACCTGGAAGGGAGGTCGCGGTTGATGAGTCTCTCATTGCTTTCAAGGGGAGACTCCTTTTCCGCCAGTATGTTTCCTCTAAGCGGGCGAGGTATGGCGTGAAGCTGTAAAAACTTTGTGAAAGTACCTCAAGGTATACTTACAAGTTTTGTGTGTACGAGGGGCGATATTCCCGTATTAAACCCCCAGAATGTCCCCCCACTCTGGGTGTTAGCGGGAAACTTGTGTGGGACCTTATGCACCCACTGCTAGATAAGGGTTACCATAGTATATCCTTGTTTCAGTCCCTCGCCGCCAGATCCACTTCCGCTTGTGGGACCGTGCGGAAAAATCAATGCGGCCTCCCTACCCATCCCCTCCAGGTACCTCCCCAGGGGTGCGACCCGTGCCCTTACCAGTGGAAACCTGTTGCTGGTCAGATATAAGGACAAGAGGGATGTCCTTGTACTGTCCACAATTCACGGTAATGGCATCACCCCTGTCCCTGTGTGAGGTACCCCTGCTACGGTCCTCAAACCCGATTGTATCGTCGACTACAATCGGTATATGGGAGGAGATGATCTCTCTGATCAAGTCCTCAAGCCATATAATGCCATGCGCAAAACCCGGGCATGGTAGAAAAAAGTTGCGGTCTACTTGGTACAGGTTGCCTTGTACAACTCTTTTGTGCTGTCCCAGAGTGCTGGCAACACAGGGAAATTCCTCCAGTTCTATGAGGCAGTCTTCAAGGCTCTGATCTTTTCTGACCGGGAAAGAGCAAGCCGGAGTACTTCGGGAACTGGAGGCGCCCAAACCGTCCCTGGCCAACACTTTCCAGGTGTGGTCCCCCATACTGAAAAGAAGGGACGGACCTAAAAAAAAGTGCAGTGTGTCACAGGAGGGGGATACGGAAGGACTCCACTACTCAGTGTGACACGTGCCCCGATCATCCAGGCCTCTGCATTGACTGTTGCTTCATGGAGTACCACACTTTCATGGAGTACTAAATTTATATCCCAATTTTGCCACTGACAATCGGATAAAAAAAAATGGTTCTTAGACTTGAGAACCTAAAACAAAATATTTTTTTTCAAAAATATTACTTAGTAAAACTAAAATAAATTAAAAAAGTAGACATATTAGGTATCACCACGTCCGTAAGAATCTGCTCTATAAAAATACCCCATGACCTAACCCCTCAGATTAACACGGTCAAAAAAATAAAATAAAAACTGTGCAAAATAATGTACACAGATGTATCACAAAAATTGTAATAGCAAGTGATCAAAAAGTCATATGCCCTCCGAAATAGTTCCAATAAAACCGTCCTCTCATCCCGCACAGACTATGGAGATACTAAAATTGTTATTTTTTGTTTATAAAAGGATAATATAGTGTAAAACATAAATAAATTAAAAAAATCTAGACATATAAGATATCGCCACGTCCGTAAGAATCTGCTCTAAAAAAATACCCCATGACTTAACCCCTTGAAGATGAACACGGTCAAAAAAATAAAATAAAAATGGTGCAAAAAAAATGTTTTTTTTTGTCACCTTACATCACAAAAATTGTAATAGCAAGCGATCAAAAAGTCATATGCCCCCCAAAATAGTGCCAATAAAACCGTCCTCTCATCCCGCAAAGAATGAGCCCCTACCTAAGATAATTGGCTAAAAACCAAAAAAAACTTACTCTTAGACTATGGAGATACAAAAATGTTTATTTATTTTTTATAAAAGGATAATATAGTGTAAAACATAAATAAATAAATAAAAAGTAGACATATTAGGTATTGCCGCGTCCGTAAGACTCTGCTGTATAAAAATAGCCCATGACCTAACCCCTCAGATAAACACGGTCCAAAAATGTTTTTAAAAACGGTGCCAAAACGGCAAATTTTCCATTTTAATCCGTTTTTTTTCCAGTAACAAAGCAAAGGTTAACAGCCAAACAAATCTTAATATTTATTGCCTTGATTCTGCAGTTTACAGAAACACCACATATGTGGTCGTAAACTGTTGTATGACCAAACGGCAGGGCGCAGAAGGAAAGGAACGGCGTATGGTTTCTGGAAGGCGGATTTTCATGGCTTATTTTTTTTTGGGCACCATGTCCCATTTGAAGCCCCCCCCCCGATACACCCCTAGAGTAGAAACTCCTTAAAAGTGACCCCATCTAAGAAACTACACCCCTCAAGGTATTCAAAACTGATTTTAAAAACTTTATTAACCCTTTAGGTGTTCCTCAACAGTTTATGGCAAATGGAGATGAAATTTCCGAATTTCTATTTTTGGTAACCTTGCCTCACAAAAATATAATATAGATAAACCAAAAATCATATGTACCCTAAAAATAGTCCCAACAAAACTGCCACCTTAGGCCTCATGCACACAACAGAAATTTATTTGTTCCGTGATCCGTGTCCGTTTTTTCTTCCGTGATTTTTGGAGGATCACCAGACATGAAGGAAAGTTAAAATAAAAGTAGTTTTGGTGTCCGCCTGGCTGTGCGGAGCCAAACTGATCCGTCCTGACTTACAGTGCAAGTCAATAGGGACGGATCCGTTTGACGTTGACACAATATGGTGCAATTGCAAACGGATCCGTCCCCCATTGACTTTCAATGTAAAGTCATGAGTCCCTATCTGAGTTTTCTCCAATCCGATGGTATATTTTAACTTGAAGCGTCCCCATCACCATGGGAACGCCTCTATGTTAGAATATACCATCGGATTTGAGTTACATCGTGAAAACTCAGATCCGACATGTGAACCGTTGTCCGTCGAAAAAATAGGACAGGTCACACGGATCATGGACACAGATGCACACAGCGGTCGTGTGCATGAGGCCTTATCCTGTAGTTTCCAAAATGGGGTCACTTTTATGGAGCTTCTACTCTAGGGGTGCATCAGGGGGGCTTCAAATGAGACATGGTGTAAATAAACCAGTCCAGCAAAATCTGCCTTCCAAAAACCACACGGCGCACCTTTCCCTATACGCCCTGCCGTGTGCCCATACAGTAGTTTACGGCCACATATGGGGTGTTTCTGCAAACTACAGAATCGGGGCAATAAATATAGCATTTTGTTTGGCTGTTAACCCTTGCTTTGTTACTGGCAAAAATTTATTAAAATGGAACATTTTCCAAAAAATCCTGAAATTTATTAAAATGGAACATTTTCCAAATTCTGAAATTTTATCTCCATTTGCCATTGACTCTTGTGGAACACCTAAAGGGTTAACGACATTTGTAAAATTAGTTTTGAATACCTTGAGGGGTGTAGTTTCTAGAATGGGGTCATTTTTGGGTGGTTTCTATTATGTAAGCCTCACAAAGTGACTTTAGACCTGAACTGGTCCCTAAACATTGGGTTTTTGAAAGTTTCTGAAAAATTTCAAGATTTGCTTCTAAACTTCTTAGCCTTGTAACGTCCCCAAAACCCAAAATGTCATTCCCAAAATGATCCAAACATATAGTAGACATATGGGGAATGTAAATTAATAACTATTTTTGTAGGTATTACTATGTATTATAGAAGTAGAGAAATAGAAAATTTGAAATTTGCTAATTTTTCAAAAATGTGGGCAAATTTTTAATTTTTTTTACTTCATTTTACCAGTGTCATGAAGTACAATATGTGACGAAAAAACAATCTCAGAATAGCCTGGATAAGTCAAAGCGGTTTAAAGTTATCACCACATAAAGTGACACTGGTCAGATTTGCAAAAAATGGCCTGGTCCTTCAGGTGAAAATGAGCCAGATTCCTAAGGGGTTAAAGCTGACCTACAGCAGTGGAAAAAAAAATGGCTCAGTTGTTCTGGAAACCTAGTGTAAAACTGTGTGTATGTGGAGACTAAAGGCCTGCGAGTTTCTATTGGCTGATAAGGGTCATATGACTGTGTGTATGGCAGGTGGGATATGAAGAGAAAGACATGCAGGCTTCTATTGGCTAATGCATTTTTTGGGAATATCTCAGGAACGGTAGTGAGACCTGATGTATCTTGTGTGCTAAATTTCGTGATTGTAAATGCGATGGTGTGGACTTCTTTAGCGGACATGCATACACACATACGCTCAGCTTTATATATTATATACAGTAGATATAGATGTATATATACCCACAGTATATTGTTCTCTGATACATATATACAGTGGATATAATAAGTCTACACACCCCTGTTAAAATGTCAGGTTTCTGTGCTGAAAAAAATTTATAATCATTTCAGAACTTTTTCCACCTTTAATGTGACCTATAAACTGTACAACTCAATTGAAAAACAAACTGAAATCTTTTAGGTGGAGGGAAGAAAACAAAAAAAAAACTAAAATTATAACTGGGGATGTAGCTGTATTCAGAATTCAGCAATCACATTCAAAATCATGTTAAATAGGAGTCAGCATACACCTGCCATCATTTAAAGTGCCTCTGATTAACCCCAAATAAAGTTCAGCTGCTCAAGTTGGTCTTTCCTGAAATTTTCTTAGTCGCATCCGATAGCAAAAGCCATGGTCCACAGAGAGCTTCCAAAGCAGCAGAGGGATGTCATTATTAAAAGGTATCAGTCAGGAGAAGGGTACAAAAGAATTTCCAAGGCATTAGATATACCATGGAACACAGTCAAGACAGTCATCAAGTGGAGAAAATATGGCGCAACAGTGACATTACCAAGAACTGGATGTCCCTCCAAAATTGATGAAAAGACGAGAAGAAAACTGGTCTGGGAGGCTACCAAGAGGCCTACAGCAACATAACAGGAGCTGCAGGAATATCTGGCAAGTCCTGGCTGTGTGGTACATGTGATAACAATCTCCCGTATTCTTCATATGTCTGGGCTATGGGGTAGAGTGGCAAGACGAAAGCCTTTTCTTACGAATAAAAATATCCAAGCCAGGCTACATTTTGCAAAAACACATCTGAAGTCTCCCAAAAGCATGTGGGAAAAGGTGTTTTGGTCTGATGAAACCAAGGTTGAACTTTTTGGCCATAATTTCGAAAGATATGTTTGGCGCAAAAACAACACTGCACATCAAAAGAACACCATACCCACAGTGAAGCATGGTGGTGGCAGCATCATGCCAAGGGGCTGTTCTTCTTCAGCTGGAACTGGGGCCTTAGTTAAGCTAGAGGGAATTCTGAACAGTTCCAAATACCAGCCAATATTGGCACAAAACCTTCAGGCTTCTGCTAGAAAGCTGAACATGAGGAGGAACTTCATCTTTCAGCATGACAACGACCCAAAGCATACATCAAAATTAACAAAGGAATGGCTTCACCAGAAGAAGATTAAAGTTTTGGAATGGCCCAGCCAAAGCCCAGACCTGAATCCGATTGAAAATCTGTGGGGTGATCTGAAGAGGGCTGTGCACAGGAGATACCCTCGCAATCTGACAGATTTGGAGTGTTTTTGCAAAGAAGAGTGGGCAAATCTTGCCAAGTCAAAATGTGCCATGCTGATAGACTCATACCCAAAAAGACTGAGTGCTGTAATAAAATCAAAAGGTGCTTCAACAAAGTATTAGTTTAAGGGTGTGCACACTTATGCCACGATATTATTTAATTTTTATATTTTTTCTTCCCTCTACCTAAAATATTTCAGTTTGTTTTTCAATTGAGTTGTACAGTTTATAGGTCACATTAACCACCTCAGCCCAGTCTACTCCGTAATCTTGTTTTGGTTGCTGATACTGCAGAAAACCCTGCTTCACAAATATAGGATGTTGGAAATGGCAGCAGAGTCTTCAGCGCTTTTGTGGAGATCTCAGGATGTTCTGCCTTGACTTTTATCCAGAACGTTGCGAGATTTGACGTCTGAAACATTCTTTTCAGGCCGCCATCATTTGCAATCTCAAGCAGTTGGTCTTCTTCTAGCACGGACAAGGTTGCCTCACCAGGCTTGTTCACAAATGGGTCGCGGATCCATTCCTTCCTTGTTCGAGGGTCTTGTGTGGTTGGAAAATAACACTCAAACTGTTTTAAAAGCTGAGATAGGTGAGCGTGCAGCAATTGGGAGAATGAAGGTACAGGCTCGGTCTCTTCCAAAATCCCTGCTAATGTTTGAAACATGTCAAATATCCCTATTTTGACTCGCCGTCCCCACAATTCCAGTTTCGCTTTGAATCCAGCCACTTTATCTGCCAACTTGAAGACAGTTGTCATTCTCCCCTGAAGTGACAGATTGAGGTCATTGAGCAAGTTGAATATGTCACACAAGTAAGCAAGTTTTAAAACCCATTCTTTACTACTGAAATGTGCAGCAAGTGGTGATTCTTTTTCTAAAAGAAATCTATGAAGCAGCTCTCATAACTCAAAAACTCTTGCCAGAGATCTACCTCTAGAAAGCCACCTCACTTCTGTATGTAACAAAAGACGTTTGTGCTCAGTGTCCATCTCCTCACAGAGCTGCTCAAACAGACGAGAGTTAAGGGCATGTACTTTGATGTAATTTATTACTTTAATCACATCTTTTAAAACGCTGTCAAGTTCGGGTGACATTTTTCGGCTAGCCAGCATTTCTCTATGGATGACACAGTGCGTAGACTCACATTCAGGCGCAACCTCCTTGACCCGAGTAGTTAAACCAGAAAGCCGTCCAGTCATGGCAGAGGCTCCATCTGTGCATACACTGACACAAAATGACCAGTTTAGTTTTCCTGTTATGTAATCATCCAAAGACTTGAATAGCTCTGCAGCTGTGGTGTTGGTTGTCAACAATAATGCACATAACATATCCTCATGCACATCCTCCTGAAATATACAGTTGTGTTCAAAATTATTCAACCCCCACTGAAATTGAGTGTTTTGGCCAGTTTGACATTGATTTTGATCATTTCAGTCATCTTGTTTACAATTAAATCAAAGAGGCCCTTGTAAGTCAGACAAATATCACATAACATTTATAATGAAATAACCACAAGTGTATTTTCTGTGCTCACATCATTGTCAGTTTTATTCAACCCCCAAGTGACATTCAATCTTAGTACTTAGTACAACATTCTTTTCCAGTTATAACAGCTGTTAAACGTGAAGCATAGCTTGACACAAGTGTCTTGCAGCGATCTACGGGTATCTTCACCCATTCTTTTATTCAAGTGATGCAAATGATTAAGGTGCCAGCGTTTTCCCCTGGGTCCTTGGGTCCAAACACAATCCAAATAAATGCAGCACTCCTTAGATAAAAAAGTGAAAAAATACAAAATTTATTCAACACATGTTGATACAGGCAACGCTTCAGCTCTCTCACAGAGCCATTATCCAGCTCTGTGAGAGAGCTGAAGCGTTGCCTGCATCAACATGTGTTGAATACATTTTGTATTATTTTACTTTTTATCTAAGGAGTGCTGCGTTACATTTATTTGCATATATATATATATATATATATATATATATATATACAGTACAGACCAAAAGTTTGGACACACCTTCTCATTCAAAGAGTTTTCTTTATTTTCATGACTGAAAATGGTAGATTCACACTGAAGGCATCAAAACTATGAATTATCACATGTGGAATTATATACATAACAAAAAAGTGTGAAACAACTGAAAATATGTCATATTCTAGGTTCTTCAAAATAGCCACCTTTTGCTTTGATTACTGCTTTGCACACTCTTGGCATTCTCTTGATGAGCTTCAAGAGGTAGTCACCTGAAATGGGTTTCACTTCACAGGTGTGCCCTGTCAGGTTTAATAAGTGGGATTTCTTCCTTTATAAATGGGGTTGGGACCATCAGTTGCGTTGTGGAGAAGTCAGGTGGATGCACAGCTGATAGTCCTACTGAATAGACTGTTAGAATTTGTATTATGGCAAGAAAAAAGCAGCTAAGTAAAGTAAAAAAAGAAAGTGACCATCATTACTTTAAGAAATGAAGGTCAGTCAGTCCGAAAAATTGGGAAAACGTTAAAAGTGTCCCCAAGTGCAGTCACAAAAACCATCAAGCGCTACAAAGAAACTGGCTCACATGCGGACCGCCCCAGGAAAGGCAGACCAAGAGTCACCTCTGCTGCGGTGGATAAGTTCATCCGAGTCACCAGCCTCAGAAATCGCAGGTTAACAGCAGCTCAGATTAGAGACCAGGTCAATGCCACACAGAGTTCTAGAAGCAGACACATCTCTAGAACAACTGTTAAGAGGAGACTGTGTGAATCAGGCCTTCATGGTAGAATATCTGCTAGGAAACCACTGATAAGGACAGGCAACAAGCAGAAGAGACTTGTTTGGGCCAAAGAACACAAGGAATGGACATTAGACCAGTGGAAATCTGTGCTTTGGTCTGATGAGTCCAAATTTGAGATCTTTGGTTCCAACCACCGTGAAGCATGGAGGAGGAGGTGTGATGGTGTGGGGGTGCTTTGCTGGTGACACTGTTGGGGATTTATTCAAAATTGAAGGCATACTGAACCAGCATGGCTACCACAGCATCTTGCAGCGGCATGCTATTCCATCCGGTTTGCGTTTAGTTGGACCATCATTTATTTTTCAACAGGACAATGACCCGAAACACACCTCCAGGCTGTGTAAAGGCTATTTGACTATGAAGGAGAGTGATGGGGTGCTGCGCCAGATGACCTGGCCTCCACAGTCACCGGACCTGAACCCAATCGAGATGGTTTGGGGTGAGCTGGACCGCAGAGTGAAGGCAAAAGGGACAACAAGTGCTAAGAATCTCTGGGAACTCCTTCAAGACTGTTGGAAGACCATTTCAGGTGACGACCTCTTGAAGCTCATCAAGAGAAAGCCAAGAGTGTGCAAAGCAGTAATCAAAGCAAAAGGTGGCTACTTTGAAGAACCTAGAATATGACATATTTTCAGTTGTTTCACACTTTTTGGTTCTGTATATAATTCCACATGTGTTAATTCATAGTTTTGATGCCTTCAGTGTGAATCTACAATTTTCATGAAAATAAAGAAAACTCTTTGAATGAGAAGGTGTGTCCAAACTTTTGGTCTGTACTGTGTGTGTGTGTATATATATATATATATATATATATATGTTAACCCTGTGACTGCCTTACTCCACCAGGGATGCAGACAATAAGCTTCACTTGCATGCTGTTTAATGCAGTTTGCCTGAATGCTGGATGTTCTGTGGCCCTTTTGTATCTGGCTACTTAGAGCTTATTATTGGCCCTGATGACACCGCCACCCTCACCTAACTTAGCAGGCACGCAGAACGGCACTTAGTATCTTCAGGCAGGCTCTTCTTCCTTCCTTTGCCTCCCAGACGGAACTACTCCCTCTCCTGGCTCACGTCGCACGGATATGCCTCCGCTTCAGCTCCGCCACCCTATGTACAGTAAACGGGACATGTTCTAGTTTTATTCCGACAGCCTTTTGCCGTGCCTCGCCAGGAACTCCGCCCCCATTATAGTCAATGGGGACAGAGTAGCAGTCCGGGGGCACGCAGTCAACTTTACAATAGGGAGCAGCAGTTGGCCATGATGACACCACCACCCTCACCTAACTTAGCAGGCACGCGGGACGGCACTCAGTATCTTCAGGCACAGTATTTTCAGGCAGGATCTTCTTCCTTCCTTTGCCTCCCAGACGGGACTACTCCCTCTCCTGGCTCACGTCGCACGGCTATGCCTCCACTCCAGCTCTGCCACCCTATGTTCAGTAAACAGGACATGTTCTAGTTTTATTCCGACAGCCTTTTGCCGTGCCTCGCCGGGAACTCCGTCCCCATTATAGTTAATGGGGACAGAGTAGCAGTCTGGGGGCACGCGGTCAACTTTACAATAGGGAGCAGCAGTTAGCCATGATGACACCACCACCCTCACCTAACTTAGCAGGCACGTGGGACGGCACTCAGTATCTTCAGGCAGGCTCTTCTTCCTTCCTTTGCCTCCCAGACGGGACTACTCCCTCTCCTGTCCTGGCTCACGTCGCACGGCTATGCCTCCACTCCAGCTCCGCCACCCTATGTACAGTAAACGGGACATGTTCTAGTTTTATTCCGACAGCCTTTTGCCGTGCCTCGTCGGGAACTCCGCTCCCATTATAGTCAATGGAGACAGAGTAGCAGTCCGGAGGCACGCGGTCATTAGCGGCAGGACGGATCCGGCAGGCTGTTCACCCGCCGGAACAGCCTGCCGGAGGTCCGTGCCGCTAGTGTGAAAGTAGCCTTAGGGAAAATGGCTAGCAATCTCAGTATCAACTTGTCACAATGTCTGCTCTGAAGGTCTCATTTGTGGAAGGTTATTTCGTCCTTCCCTAATACACCTGCAGCACAATATTACAGCATGAAAGTGTTTTTGTAGGTTTCCACATGGATTTTTATTCCCTGAACGTCTCACTCAGGGCACAGTTTTTTGTACTTTACATTTAGGGAGCAGCAGTTGGCCATGATGACACCACCACCCTCACCTAACTTAGCAGGCACGCAGTATCTTCAGGCAGGCAGGCTCTTCTTGCTTCCTCTGCCTCCCCAGACGGGACTACTCCCTCTCCTGTCCTGGCTCACATCTCTGCCTCCGCTCCAGCTCTGCCAACTCCTTTGTACAATAAACGGGCGGGAGAAAAACGCGGGCAGCGTTAGGGCAGACAGAGCAACATCAGGAGGAGGAGGCTGCCGTTCGGCGAGCACAAGCAGTACGCAGCGGTAAGCCCTCCCCCTACTGTAATATTAGACCTATTCATTGGTGGCAGTGGTGCGGCCCCTCAGAGCCAGCTCATTGTATTGGGCTCTGCGGCGGCCGCGTCATGGGAGGGATTCCCAAGCCTCCATCCCTCCCTCCTTCTCCACTGACTTTAAAAAACATGTATGCGTCGGGCGCCCGGTCCTGGGCCGCGGCCCGGCGGTTAGGGACCGCTGCTATAGAACATGTCCTATTCTTGACCGCAATTGCAGACAAGAAAAGGAATTTTCGATATAGTTCTGGCAATGTGCGAATCCGCAAAATGTGGAAAGCACATTGCCGATGTCTGTGTTTTGCGGATCCGCGGTGTCCGTGTTTTGCGGATCCACGGATCCGCAAAACACATACGGACGTCTGAATGGAGTCTTACGGGGGGTGATCAATGACAGGGGATGATCAGGGAGTCATTGATCACCCCCCTGTAAGGCTCCATTCAGACGTCCGTATGTGTTTTGTGGATCCACGGATCCGCAAAACACATACGAACATCTGAATGGAGCCTTACAGGGGGGTGATGAGGGAGTCTATATGGGGTGATCACCCCCCTGTAAGGCTCCATTCAGATGTCCGTATGTGTTTTGCGGATCCACGGATCACAAAACACATACGGACGTCTGAATGGAGCCTTACAGGGGGGTGATCAATGACAGGGGGGTGATCAGGGAGTCTATATGGGGTGATCACCCCCCCTGTAAGGCTCCATTCAGACGTCCGTATGTGTTTTGCAGATCCGTGGATCCGCAAAACACATACGGACCTCTGAATGGAGCCTTACAGGGGGGTGATCAGGGAGTCTATATGGGGTTATCACCCCCCCTGTAAGGTTCCATTCAGACGCCCGTATGTGTTTTGCAGATCCGTGGATCCTTAAAACACATACGGACGTCTAAATGGAGCCTTACAGGGGGGGTGATCAGGGAGTCTATATGGGGTGATCACCCCCCTGTCATTGATCACCCCCCTGTAAGGCTCCATTCAGACGTCCGTATGTGTTTTGACGTCTGAATGGAGCCTGACAGGGGGGTGATCAATGACAGGGGGGTGATCAGGGGTTAATAAGGGGTTAAATAAATGACAGGGGGGGCGTAGTGTAGTGGTGTTTGGTGGTACTTTACTGAGCTGCCTGTGTCCTCTGGTGGTAGATCCAAGCAAAAGGGACCACCAGAGGACCAGGTAGCAGGTATATTAGACGCTGTTATCAAAACAGCATCTAATATACCTTTTAGGGGTTAAAAACAAACGATCGCCGCTGGCAGGCTGAAGATCCACTCGTTTACCTGCCGATCCTGTGAACGCGCACGCCTGTGTGCGCCCGTTTACAGGAAATCTTACGTCTCGCGAGAGGACGCGCCGGCGCGTCCAGGAGGAATTACAGGGCCGCCGCCAGGACGCGATCCTACGTACGGCGGTCCTGTAGTGGTTAAAGGTGGAAAAAGTTCTGAACTGATTTATCCTGACATTTTAACAGGGGTGTGCAGACTTTTTTTTATCCACTGTGTATATATAAAAAGAAAAAAAGGGTGGCAGCAACGTCAAAGTAAAAGGCAGGTGGGTGCAGCAGCCCAATTGGTGATAAGCAGACACCATATATAGAGAAATCGAAAATCGAGCAGCACTCCAGAAAATAAAATGAAAAAAGAAATTTAGATTGTGTCATGTGCAATGAATTAGATAAAGTGACCAGTGCTTACTAGAAGATGTATTAAATGGAGAAAAGAGGGAGGAGAAAACAGAAGTATGGCAGCGTCCAGTTTCTCATTGTCTACTTCGGTGTGCCCCATGCGACAGTGTGCATGTCAGGATGACGTATGCAGCTTTCATCATATCATAACAGGCGTGTCTATGCGCATGCGCCCTATCTTCTAGATGCCAAAGCGGCCATATTGGATAAGGGAATATCGCATAGATCGTCTAGCGCAGTGGTGCCCAACCATTTTTCATCTGGGGGCCGCACTAGACATGGAATTAATTTTCCGGGCCAGAACCAAGTAGCTTTGCTATAAAGAAAAGCAATCATTGAAACGGAAGTTATTCTAGTAAATTTAGATAACACAGTGTTAGAAAGAAAGCATAAACCAGAAATAACTTCTGCACTCACCATTTGATGTCATTTCATTAATGTGACGTCTGCAGATGTTTTCCAGAAACCTGTTTTGAAATGTTCAGGTCAAAGTTTGTCACGTTGATTCTCAGCACAGAAAGCAAATGATCGTCAGTAAGCCGAGCGCGTGAGACAGGTTTTACTCTCTTTAGCACTGAAAAAGTTTGTTCACACACATAAGTACTTGCAAAAGTTGTCATCATTCTTTGTCCTGGTTTTCACAAATTTGGAAATGTTTCTGGACATAGTTCTGCATAAAAGTCTGGTAGTGCTTTTTTTCGAAATTTGTCCAGTATTGACATCTGGGATTGTAAGTCAATCGGTTCCAGCTGTAAGTCACTTGCTGCAATGGAAGTGTCAACTGAAAATGGATTTTCGAACAAACAAATATTATTCTTCATGTGGTGAAAATCTGCAAACCTTTCTTCTAAATTTTCACTTAGCAGCTTGAGAAGCTGAACCATTCTCTCTTTTGGGAAGCGAACATTTATGTCCTCCTGATGTAGTGCAGCACATTTTGGAAAGTTCAACAACTGTTCTCTTTCAGCTTGATGTATGAACAATTTCAATTTAGCTTGAAATCGCTAATCTCCGGAACTTGTTTAGATTTTTCAGCCATGAAGATACAAATCTCATGTCTCAGGTCAAAAAAGCGTTTCAACACTTTGCCTCGACTAAGCCAGCGGACTTCACTGTGATAAACAACATCTTCATGTTCAGATTCAACTTCAATGAAAAATTCTCTGAAAGTCCTGTGATTCAGTGCATGTGATCATATGAAGTTTACACATTTAACGACAACCTTCCTAACATGTTCCAAGTTCAACTGCTTCCCACAGAGATTTTGTCACTTTTTGACGTATTTTAGCTACCAAACCACTGTGTCGTCCAACCATGCTTCTTGCCCCATCTGTAGTCACTCCTATTAACTTGCTCCAGTCCAGGCCAAGCTCGTCAATAACTTCTGATACTTCTTTGAACAAATCTTCACCAGTGGTTGTTCTATTCATCGCTGCCAGTTCTTTAATAACTTCAAATGTAGAGTTTATACCACGAATGAACACTAGCAATTGAGCAGTGTCACGTCTGTAGACTCATCAGCAGCAATTGAAAACATTTCAAACTGGCCTGCTCTTGTCTTCAGTTGCAGCATAAGATCGCCTCCCAAATCTTCCACTCGTCTCGTTATTGTTAGGGGTGCACCGAAATTTCGGCGGCCGAAAATATCGGCCGAGAATGCACCTAATCTGTTTCTGCCGATATTTTTACATATCGGCCGGAAATAGCGGGGAGGGACTGGGAGGAGGAGCTGGGGGCCGGTGCGTTCACTGTGCTCCGGCCCCCAGCTCCAGTAGTTATAAAATGTTGTACAATTAATAAGCATTCTATTCATTTGGCCCCCCTCTGCAGTATTACATTCAATACAGCCACATCCTACTCACAGGGCTGTGCTGGCCGGCCGGGCAGACGAGCGGCAGCGTCACGACTGACGTCACATGCCTGCGCCGCCTCCTTCATTCAGAAAGTAGGCCGGGCACATGACGTCAGTTGTGACGCTGCAGCTCCTCTGCCCGGCCGGCCAGCATTAAGATGACAGCCCTGTGAGTATGATGTGGCTGTATTGAATGTAATACTGCAGAGGGGGCCTCATGAATAGAATGCTTATTAATTGTACAACATTTTATAACTACTGGAGCTGGGGGCCGGAGCACAGTGAACGCACCGGCCCCCAGCTCCTCCTCCCAGTCCCTCCCCGCTATTTTGAAATATTTTCTATTAATCTATTAATTGTACAATGGGGGCTGTGGATGGCACTGTTATGGGGTGGGGGTCTGTGGATGGCACTGTTATGGGGTGGGTGGGGGTCTGTGGATGGCACTGTTATGGGGTGGGTGGGGGTCTGTGGATGGCACTGTTATGAGGTGGGGGGGTCTGTGGATGGCACTGTTATGGGGTGGGGGGTCTTTTAAAAGTATTTGGGCAAAAAGCCATTTTCGGTTTCGGTTTCGGTCAAGGGGTATCCTGAATTTTCGGTTTCGGTTTCGTCCCAGAATTTTCATTTCGGTGCACCCCTAGTTATTGTCATTCTTGACAGGCTAACAGCTTCCATTGCACTCTTTTTTTCTGGGCATAATTCTTCCACTACAGCCAAAATGCACTTTTTTACACATTCACCTTCAGGTTTGACTAATATATGAGCCACCCGAAAACTTGCACGAACGGCTGATTCATTTTCTTTTCTCTTTTTATTGAACATTTTTGTTAATCCATCAACTTCTTCACGCAGTTTGGCAATTTTCTGTTCACAGCACACACCAACATATTGGTCATAAGTTATCTTGTGTTTGCTGTCATAGTGTTGTTTGATATTGTGCTCCTTATACACTGCAACACTCTCCTTACAAATGAGGCATAAAGGCTTCTTGTCTTTTTGCACAAAAAAATACAAATTTGTCCACTTCTCGTGAAAATTTCTGCACTCCGAATCGACTTTACATTTCTTCCCTTCTGCCATTTTCTACAGCTGGTGCTGCTCGAACCTTCCAGATTGAGTGCCAACACTTTTTTTTTGGAACACCTTTAAAATTTCATAAAGAAAAAAATATTTTGCATTGGAGTTCCATGGTATGTGAACTACCCAACAACAAATTAGACCCCTATATTGGTGTAGTTTCACATAGCGGCCACTAGATGGAGATGGGGCAGACTTACATAGATTTGCTCTATATATGCAGCACAGAGAACTTGTATTCATACCTCCAAACCGTCCCAGATCTGGCAGGACAGTCCCTAATTTTAGTGGCTGTCCTACTGCCCAGGAATGGCTGAGGTATGCCCACTCTCAGCTGTCTCGGCATTCATAGAGTGCATAGACAGCCTGTAACAGTCAAGCAGGGAGCCGTCCGCTCTACCGTTCAGCGTAGTTGCTCTCTCAGCTGCGTGATGCAGCCAAACATCCCACTGCAGGAGACACAGACCAGCAGCTGAGTGTGTGACAGTATCCTGCTGCTGGGGAGCACAGATCATTAAAGGAACTAGGTGAGTATTTACTGATTTATTTAATGTTTTAATTCCTGTGAAGGGGCACATGTGAGCATTATTACTGTGAAGGAGGCACATGTGAGCATTATTACTCTGAAGGGGGCACCTGAACTTTATTACTGTGAAGGGGGAACATATCTTCACATAGCAAGACTAAGGAGTGGGATGCAGGAAACTCTCCACATATGCCTTTGGGTGCAGCATTACAAGTTCTCTCTCCCTCATTAATATTACTAAGCTGGTGAGGAGCGCTTCCTGAGGAGCAACCCAGACTGCCCACACGGACTTAGTAAAAGACACTTCCCACCACTACCACACCCTGCCAGTCACATCCTCCATAGAACTCCTGCTTCCTCCCAACTCGTTCTCACCTACTCTGACGTGCTCTGATGCCTGGCTGAGAGTCCAGATGAGGTCTGTACCAACCAGTGTGGGGAGATGGGGTCTCCAGTCGCTGCTAAAAATAATTGCACTGCAACGTGTCTCTTCCTCTTCAACTGAGCGCAAGCTCTGCCTCTGGTCACTGCGCAGGCCAAATGACTGTGAAGGGGGCACATGTAAACATTACTACTGTGAAGGGGCACATGTGACCTCCATAGAACTCCTGTTCCTTCCCAACTCGTCCTCACTTTCTCTGACGTGCTCTGATGCCTGGCTGAGAGTCCAGATGAGGTCTGTACCAAACGGTGTGGGGAGATAGGGTCTCCAGTCGCTGCGGAAAATAACTGCACTGCAACACTGCAGTGTGTCCCTTCTTCTTCTTCAACTGAGTGCAAGCTCTGCCTCTGGTCACTGCGCAGGCCGAATGACTGTGAAGGGAGGTAGGGATCGACCGATTATCAGTTTTACCGATATTATCGGCCGATATTGAGGATTTTAACTGTTATCGGTATCAGCATTTATTTTGCCGATATTCCGATAGTTTATGGGGAACACAGATCGCGCTGCTGTCAGCGCTCTCCGTGTTCCCTCTGCAGCACAGGGGAGAAGGAAGCAGTGTCTCCTCCCCCTGTGCTGCTGCTGCCGCTGCCACCAATGGGAGGACAGGGAACAAGAGGAGGGGAGGAGCTATGGCCACTGCGCCACCACTGAAGATAAGTCTCTCATTCATTCATATACAGGAGGCGGGAGCTGGCTGCAGAATCACATAGCCGGCTCCCGACCTCTATGAGCGGTAGCTGCGATCTACGGTAGTTAACCCCTCAGGTTCCGCGGATCGCAGCTACCGCTCATGGAGGTCGGGATCCGGCTATGTGATTCTGCAGCCAGCTCCCGCCTCCTGTATATGAATGAATGAGATTTATTTTCATTGGTGGCGCAGTGCGCTCGCGGCCCCCCCCCAGTATTAACAACATTGGTGGCGCAGTGCGCCCGCGGCCCCCCACCCCAGTATTAACAACATTGGTGGCGCAGTGCGCCCCCTCCCTCCCCCCCAGTATTAACTAACAACATTGGTGGCGCAGTGCGCCCGCGGCCCCCTACCCCAGTATTAACAACATTGGTTGAGCAGTGCGCCCGTGGCCCCCCACCCCAGTATTAACTAACAACATTGGTGGCGCAGTGCGCCCCCCCAAGCTCCCCCCCCAGTATTAGTCCCCTCTCTCCTCCTCCGATCGGAGTCCCAGCAGTGTAAGCCTGGGGCTCCGATCGGTTACCATGGCAGCCAGGACGCTACTGAAGCCCTAGCTGACATAGTAAGCTCCATGCTGCTGTGTGCACAAAGCACAGAGCAGCAGGGACAGTGTGAAGTCCTATTCACCCTGATAGAGCTCTATCAGGGTGAATAGGACAAGGGTTCTAGTCCCTAAGGGGGCTAAAGTTAGTTAAAAAAAAAAGTATAAATGAAAAAGAAAGATTTACAAAAAAAGAAAAAAAAATACACATTAACAATAAACATTTATTTTCAGCAGGAATTTTTTTTTCTTTTCAAAAATGAAAATTCACATAATATTGGTATAAATTATCGGCTATCGGCCTAAAAGTTCACAAATTATCGGTATCGGACCTAAAAAATCAATATCGGCCGATCCCTAGAAGGGAGCACATTTAAACATTACTACTGTGATGGGGCACACATGAGCTTTATTACTGTAAAGGGGGCACACGTGAGCTTTATTACTGTAAAGGGGGCACAAGTGAGCATACTGTGAAGGGGGCACTCTCTCTACTGCCAGCCACAGCTCAGACCACCGCTACCAGTGTCCACCACCAATGAACACCACTCATGTCCAATGGCTTTCCCAAACAACAAGGAGGGTTTCCCTTCTTACCCTTCAAAGCCATGTACTGCCGGACCCCTGCCACATGAACCCCACTGGCCCTTCAGGATATCCCAACTGTCCTTACTAAGGTACCAGCCAAACTGTCCACACACACTATCGCCTATGCCCGCCATTAACAGTCAGCCCTTCCTCCGGTACAGTCCGGTTACAAGGAGCAGTCCGGTCACCAGCGCAGCACACGCATCCAGACACAGCACCTCCACAAAATGGAGAATTGTGAGCCCTCCGCACAGTAGGAGCCCAGTACTGCAAGCAACTACCCACAGGGACGACAGTGGTGAGAGACGTCACACACAACGCACCCCGCAGAGTGCACACACACAAGGCCCTACAGTCACATAAATTATTATACTCACATTAGTTCCCTGATTTGCCTCCAGGCTTTCTGTACTGCGCCACAACAGCCGCCCAGGCGTGTACCTTCTGCTTCTTCAACTGGACGCAAGCTCCACCTCCCGTCACTGCGCGGTCTGGATCACACAGATTCGTGGGCTGGGTGTGGCCCGCAGGCCGTAGCTTGGGCACCACTGGTCTAGCGCATGCGTGGTGACTGAAACCAGATCAAACATGCCAGTGAGTCCCGATGCAGAGCTATATATATACAGTATACTGTCCTCTGTAGTATGTGTATATATATATATATATATATATGCAGAATATGTCATCTGTAGTATTGATAGAGATGTGGATATCATTCTTGATCAACTAATAGCTCTTAGACATTGACATTGTCTTATGTACTCAAGTTGGGACCAAAGCATGAAGGTTTAGCCCTCCCCAAGAGACCCTCCTCCCTGATGTGTCATAATGTGTCATATATGACGTATGCTTTACTGCTGTTAGTGTGAACCCATTACAAGATGGCGCCATCACCTAGATATTTACATAGTTTACATACCACAGTTAGGAAAATAATGCGCAGATGCCATGTGTTATCTCTTTTCTTATTTTTGTATTTTAGCCAATAGAAAAATGCCACGAGCCTCAGGGGGGATGCCCCCCTCTGATCTACACATAAACTGCTTAACTTTCTGTAATAAACGAGAACTGCTTTGACCCTGCCTGGTGTCAGTGTTGTTCTTCCATGCATGTAAAATCCTAGGACTAAACTACTAATTTGAAGCAGCAGAGCAAATACATTTGGTCCTGACTGAGAGCTGCATTTTGGTGCCCAACGTGGGGATCGAGAGAATGTAATTTTGGTAGCCGACATAGATGACCTCCGAGACCTAACGAAAGGCACTTGAGGAGGGGACCTCGGCCCCATGAGAAGTCAAGAAAACTTGTTTATCTTGCCTGCCTCTCGTTAGTTCGTTAAGGCCTCTTTCCCACGAGCGTGTGAGCCCCGTGGTTATGCTGCGGGCCGCAATGCACGAGCACAGTCCGTGGGGCAGCCGCAGTGGATCGCGGACCCATTCACTTGAATGGGTCCGTGATCCGGCCGTTCTGCAAAAAGATAGGACATGTTCTATCTTTTTGCAGAACGGAATTACGGGAGGAAACCCGACGGAAGCACTCCGTAGTGCTTCCGTAGGGTTCCGTTCCGTAGTTCTGTTCCGCACCATTCCGCATCTCTGGATTTGCGGACCCATTGAAGTGAATGGGTCCGCATCCGTGATGTGGAATGCCCACGGAACGGCGCCCGTGTATTGCGGATCTGCAAATGCGGTCTGCAATATGGCAACGCAATTAGTCCCGGCTGGCAGACCAGACGTGGGAGCCAGGGAAAATATTGTGCACAGGGGTGAGCTCTGCTTGTTGGTGAGAAGGGGGAGGTGTCGGTTTTTGTCTTGTTTTTGTTCAAGTGAGTAAACTTATGGGTAAGTCCCCGTCAAGAGTCGAGTCCAGTAGTGACTGCCATCCCTCTCAGGGAGTGTTGTGTCTTAGCTGTCTGTGTACCAGGGAGATACCGTGTCTCTGTTGCCCGGTGAATATACCATCCCGCAGCTGGTGGCTGAGGTGTATGAAGGGAGACAGCAGTGGCCGCAGGTCTGAGTGGAGAGATGTTGCAATATTGGAATGTGATAGCAAATACAATGTCTGCCATACTAAGAGATGATAACAAGGCAGTGTGTGTGAGGTACTGAGTGAGTGTTTATGGAGCCCCAGAAAATATTATTTGTTAGCAAGTTCAAAGACTTGTGTGTGTTAATGAATGGGAAGTGTTTCTTTATGTCTATCTGTTTCTATGTCTGTTCTACATTGAATGTAATGTCTGTGTGGACCACAAATCTGAACTTGTGTGTTGCCAAATAGAAAACTGACTAGTAGAGGAAGGTCACACAGGCAAGTTTACTGTGAGCGAAATCAGCTCTTCTGATGTGATGATGAGGCCAAATTAAGAGTTAAGTCGAGAATGAAAGAAATCATCACAGAGACACAGGGAGGTGTGTGCTCTGGCTCTAGGCCATAAAGGAGTGAAATTATTCCAAAATGTCTCATAGGAGTGAACACAGGACATTCAGCCTTGAATTGAGAACATTCTATTCTAGATATTATGAAAAACAATGCAAGCATCAGCACGGAAAATAATTAAGTATAAGAAATTAGGCTGGAAAGATAAGGTAACTTCCTCACCAGCGGACATCTTAACTAATCCAACTTCTATCTTAACGGAGGGAACTTTACTCCCTGCCCAGCGGCCATCTTAGTTACTGGTATTTTTCCTGATACGGCTACAAGCACAGAAAAAATACACATAGATCTAAGTAGCACCACATAGAGTACTGAACTCAGTAAGTGAAGGATACACATATACCTATAATTAGTTATTACTTGTAGTATTGTTTAATTAGATGAAATGCCTTAACTTCTATGTTTTTTTTTTCCTTTACTAGGATTAAGTCAGCACTTGGAGGCAACTTCATCTTGATTCATAACAGGTTGTTGTGGTTGGTGCAGATGTCCAGGACTCCAGGTCAAGTGAAGTACTCGGCCCTGGGGGTCCTGCCCATCTGCTAGGATCACAAAAGGAGGGGATTGTGATGGAAATTGTCTCAACAGTGGTAAACTGTCTTTCATAGGATAATGCTGAAGAATGCTAACCTTAGATAAGATGCTGCAGATGTAGTAAGGAATAACAAATGTAGACAGGCAGTGAAAGACATCAGCAGGTTAATGAAAGGTGTAGACATGTGCGCGCCCCTTGATGGTGAACTGAATCCAGAGTACTGAGAAAAAGCATGTAGGGAAATAAAAGGTGGCAGAGAGATAAACTCACAGAACAGGCAGAAGTCTGGCTGTGGGTAGTGAGGAAAGTGTATAAATGAGGTGTAGAGAGACAGAGAAAGTGGGAAGTATTGTTATGAATGTTATCATGATAATGTTAAACCACCTCCCCAACAAAGAAAGGTAAAAGTAAGTCTGACACCCTATAATGGTATTGGGGGATGGACCTGCAGAGTCTGCGGGACCCAGAACCCAGATTGGGGAGAGAGTTGTGCTGTGTGAGGTACTCCTCGTCCACAGCACACGAGAGGATTGTATTCTGCGTTGGTTGACCGTGCCCGGATCACTGTCCCCACAGACAACCATGTTTTTAGGGATGGCTGGAAAGGCAGTGATGATGACACAAAGACAGGTGAGGGTAAAAGTTAGACCAAGATTAGGAAACAGGCAATCCAGTATCGGCTGTTCCCTTAAACATTTTAGCAGATTCAAGTCCGGCCCCAATGAAATCCCTCACTCTGGGTGATAAAGAAGTAGTTCAGTTTTTTATTGATACTGGAGCAGCCAAGACAGCTATGCACAGCAAATATGTCCTCCCCTGACTTAATCTCTGCGGACACCCGTCCTTGTGTAGGAGTGGATTGGAAAGTAGTACACTCCTCTTTTAACAGAACCCATCCGTGTTAGCTTTGCCCTTAACCAAGAACTTCTTGCTGGTCAGTGATAATGCCCCCTGTTGCCTCCTGGGTGCAGACTAGTTTTCAAAAGTATGTGTCATGGTAAGTAAGATAAGGGAAGGAAACAGAACACGACAAGGCAAACAAAACAACTGACTATGCCCCAAAATGCTAGGGAACAAAGGGGTCACCTCCTAGCAATCCCTAAAACACTTTCCCTAAGCTTCTATGCCCATAGCTTGGTAGATATGCACATGCCCACGCACCTAAAACTATAACACACTGACCCAAACCCTGAGCTGTAGGGAAGAGGGAAAGAGGCACTCAGTTCCTTCAACATCCGTCACCCTAGAGGCCTAGTAAAAACAGACACAGAAGGAAAAAAGGGAAACGGACTTATCTAGAGATGTGTTGGAGCAGACGATCCACCAAACTTCCAGAGCTCACACATGGCAGAACTATAACCCGCAAAGGCTATAGGGAGAGGGAGGAATAAATAGCCTCACCAATTACCTAAAGAACAACACCTGAGAGGAGGTGGGATTCAGTTTAAACACACAACAAAACAATTGTCAGATCGAGTCACGTGCAGCAACTCTGACAGATCTCCTCAGAACACCCACAGGGCAGGGCATGACAGAACCCCCCCCCCCCCCTCTACAGGTGACCTCTGGACACCCAGGTCCAACTTTATCCGAGTGTGCCCTGTGAAAGGCATTGACAAGGCAGCTAGCGTTAACATCGGTAGCCAGAACCCACATTATTTCCTAGGGACAATATCCCCTCCAATGCCCCAGGTACTGAAGGAAACCCCAAAGAACACGTGAGTTGAGAATTCTACAGATCTGAAACTCCAGATTACCATCAACAGGAGGAGGACGCAAAGGAGATGGTTCCGCAGGTTCCACATATTTCTTCAACAAGGACCTGTGAAACACATTATGGATCTTCCAGGCCTGCGGAAGTTCCAGACGAAACGCCACCGGATTGACAATGGCCGAGATTTTGTAAGGGCCAATACATCTTGGACACAGTTTCCAAGAGAGCGCCTTCAGCTTAATGTTTTTAGTGGACAACCACACCAAATCACCCACACACAGGTCCAGACCAGTCATACGTCTCTTGTCAGCCATCCGTTTATATCTTTCACCCATTTTTTTAAAATGAACTTGAATCTTCCGCCAGATAGATGACAAAGAGGAAGAGAATCTCTCCTCTTCCGGTATCCCAGAAGATTAGGTCCCAGAAAAAGTACCAAATTGAGGGTGAAAACCATACAGTCAGGTCCATAAATATTTTGACATCGACACAATTCTAACATTTTTCGCTCTATACACCACCACAATGGATTTGAAATATAATGAACAAGATGTGCTGTAACTGCAGACTGTCAGCTTTAATATGAGGGTATTTACATCCAAATCATGTGAACGGTTTAGGAATTACAACAGTTTGCATATGTGCCTCCCACTTGTTAAGGGACCAAAAGTAATGGGACAATTGGCTTCTCAGCTGTTCCATGGCCAGGTGTGTGTTATTCCCTCATTGTCCCAATTACAATGAGCATATAAAAGGTCCAGAGTTCATTTCAAGTGTGCTATTTGCATTTGGAATCTGTTGCTGTCAACTCTCAAGATGAGATCCAAAGAGTTGTCACTATCAGTGAAGCAAGCCATCATTAGGCTGAAAAAACTAAACAAACCCATCAAAGAGATGGCGAAAACATTAGGCGTGGCCAAAACAACTGTTTGGAACATTCTTATAAAGAATGAACGCACCGGTGAGCTCAGCAACACCAAAAGACCCAGAAGACCACGGAAAACAACTGTGGTGGATGACCGAAGAATTCTTTCCCTGGTGAAGAAAACACCCTTCACAACAGTTGGCCAGATCAAGAACAATCTCCAGGTTGTAGGTGTATGTGTGTCAAAGTCAACAATCAAGAGAAGACTTCACCAACGTGAATACAGAGGGTTCACCACAAGATGTAAACCATTGGTGAGCCTCAAAAACAGGAAGGCCACATTAGAGTTTGCAAGACTACATCTAAAAAAGCCTTCACAGTTCTGGAACAACATCCTATGGATAGATAAGACCAAGATCAACTTGTACCAGAGTGATGGGAAGAGTATGGAGCAGAAAAGGAACTGCTCATGATCCTAAGCATACCATCTCATCAGTGAAGCATGGTGGTGGTAGTGTAATGGCGTGGGCATGCATGGCTGCCAATGGATCTGGTTCTCTTGTATTTATTGATGATGTGACTGCTGACAAAAGCAGCAGGATGAATTCTGAAGTGTTTCGGGCAATATTATCTGCTCATATTCAGTGCTTTAGAACTCATTGGACGGCGCTTCACAGTGCAGATGGACAATGACCCAAAACATACTGCAAAAGCAACCAAAGAGTTTTTTTCAGGGAAAGAAGTGGAATGTTATGCAATGGCCAAGTCAATCACCTGACCTGAATCCGATTGAGCATGCATTTCACTTGCTGAAGACAAAACTGAAGGGAAAATGCCCCAAGAACAAGCAGAAACTAAAGACAGTTGCAGTAGAGGCCTGGTAGAGCATCACCGGGGATTAGACTCAGCGTCTGGCAATGTCTATGCGTTCCAGACTTCAGGCTGTAATTGACTGCAAACGATTTGCAACCAAGTATTAAAAAGTGAAAGTTTGATTTATGATTATTATTCTGTCCCATTACTTTTGGTTCCTTAACAAGTGGGAGGCACATATGCAAACTGCTGTAATTCCTGCACCGTTCACCTGATGTGGATGTAAATACCCTCAAATTAAAGCTGACAGTCTGCAGGTAAAGCACATCTTGTTAGTTTCATTTTAAATCCATTGTGGTGGTGTATAGAGCCAAAAATGTTAGAATTGTGTTGATGTCCCAATATTTATGGACCTGACTGTATGCGACAAAAAATGGTGAGTTATCAGTTGACTACTGCCTACGGTTATTGAAGGCAAACTCAGCTAAAGACAAGAACGAGGACCACTCATCCTGATTCTCAGCGACAAAACACCTCAAATAGGTCTCCAGGTTTTGGTTAGTGCGCTCAGTTTGACCATTTGACTGAGGATGAAAAGCCAAAGAGAAAGACAACTGAATACCCAGAGGGGAACAAAATGCCCTCCAAAACCTGGAAACGAATTGTGTATCCCTATCAGACACCACATCAGAGGGAATTCTATGTAATTTCACAATGTTATCAATAAAAAGCTGAGCGAGAGTTTTCGCATAGGGCAAACCTGATAATGGTACAAAGTGAGCCATCTTGCTGAAGCGGTCCACTACCACCAAAATCACAGTTTCCCCAGAGGAACTCAGCAAATAAGTAATGAAGTCCATGGACAAATGCGTCCAAGGACGAGATGGGATGGACAAAAGAAGAAGAGATCCTGATGGCCAAGTGTGAGCCACTTTCGCGCGTGCACAGGTCTCACAAGCTTCTACATAACTGTCACGGAAGGTGTACAGAAAACTAGAAGACACAAAATGAAGATCCGACTGACTGGATTTAAAACTAAGGAACAAAAGGGAGAGCCCTGCAACAGACCTGGCTCTCTCCCTAACTGCTCAGCCTATGCAAAAATCTCAATGGTAGATGATCGCATATCCTCGTACCTCGACTGTATAACACCTGAACACCCTATAATAGTGAGGGGACACGACCACCGGCTCCCTACACTGGTTACGGAGGGAGTCAGGGTCACCTGGGATCCAGCAAACAGGAAAACACAAATGAATGAATGAACAAAACTTATCTGTAGAAGACTCAGTAGTAGCATCCAGCATGCACACACTCCAGGAAGTTGTATAAACCGCAAAGTGATGCAGTATGGGAAGGGATTTAAAGGGATGCAATCAGTGCAACTACATGACAGCTGAGAGAGGCTAACGAGATGAGAAAACGAAAGCAAAACAAAAGGAACCTCAAGGAGGAGGTTCTGAAGAACGTCTGTCAGAGCTTCTCAGATGTCTGGTGGTGACAATAACCCTCAACACTTTTACACAACCCTCCATAATCTCCAGGAAAAGGGATCTACAGTGGATCTACTTCCTCAAGGACATCATCATGATGTTCCTTGAACACCTTGTATTGCAGTTTATTTATTTATTTTATGCACTTATATAGCGCCACTATATTCCACAGTGCTTTACAGACATTAGCATCCAACTGTCCCCATGCTCACAATCTAAGGTCCCTATCAGTATGTATGTCTTTGGAGTGTGGGAGGAAACCGGAGTACCCGGAGGAAACCGGAGTACCCGGAGGAAACCCAGCCAAACACGGGGAGAACATACAAACTCCATGCAGATGTTGCCCTTGGTCGGATTCGAACCTAGTGCTAACCACTGAGCCACCGTGCTGCCCAGTTCAGAAGGAACAAACAACTTGCCTGGAGGACAAGAATCAGGTGCCTCCTTTTGAGCCCCCAACACTTCCGTCTCGAGCTCGAGGTAAAGAGCGGAAACCATCAGCCAAGATCGGAGCGGGATCCTCCAAATTCCCCCCCTTCCCGGAAAGCTACGTGACAACGCATCCGCTTTGATGTTTTTAATTCCAAGGCGATAGGTGACCACAAAATTGAACCTGGTAAAAAAACATTGACCATCTAGCCTGCCTAGGATTTAAACGCTTTGCAGATTGCAGGTAAGCCAGATTCTTATAATCAGTAAATACCGTAATCGGATGGGTAGCCCCTTCTAGCCAATGATGCCACTCTTCAAAGCCCAATTTGATGGCAAACAACAACAACATCATAATTTCTTTGGCAGCCGAGAGTTTCTTGGAGAAAAAAGCACACCGGCGCCATTTGCTAGGTTAAGGACCTTGCGAAAGACCCACTTCTGATGCGTCAACCTCCACAATGAAGGGTTTAGACACATCAGGTTGCATCAGAATGGGAGCAGAAGCAAAACATTTCTTAATAGCAGAAAAAGATTGTAATGCCTTATCCGACCAGAGAAGTCAGCGCCCTTCCTAGTCATATCTGTCAAAGGTTTGACAATGGTGGAATAATTCAGGATGAATTTTCTGTAGTAATTAGTAAATCCTAAAAACTGCATCAGGGCTTTCTGATTCTCAGGCCGGTCCCATTCCAGTACCGCACGGACCTTCGCGGGAGCCATACGAAAACCGGAGGCAGAAAGCAAGAACTCCAAAAACGGCAGCTCTTGAAATGCAAACACGCATTTTTCCAACTTAGCCTACAATTTATTCTCCCGAAGAATCAATAACACTTGTCTCAAATGATCCTGATGAGTCTTCATATCGGATGAGTAAATTAGCATGTCATCAAGGTAAATAACAACGAACCTCCCCACCAAATGATGAAAAATGTCATTGATAAAGCGCTGAAAGACTGTTGGAGCATTAGTTAAACCAAAGGGCATGACTAGGTTCTCGAAGTGACCCTCGGGGGTATTGAAGGCCTGTTTTCCCATTCATCTCCTTCCCTGATTCTGATCAGATTATAATCTCCTCTTAAATCGAACTTAGAAAACACCTTGGCACCAACAATCTGATCAAATAGATCCGGAATCAAGGGAAGGGGATAAGGATCACGGACAGTAATGAGATTCAGTTCCCGAAAATCTAGGCACGGTCTAAGGGATCCGTCATTCTTTACGAAAAAGAAGCCAGCGGCCATAGGAGACTTAGATGGTCTAATATGTCCCTTTGCCAAACTCTCGGCAGTATACTCCCGCATAGTTACTCTTTCGGGTTGAGAAAGATTATCTAACCGAGATTTTGGCAATTTTGTTCCAGGGATAAGATTGACCGGACAATCATACTCTCGGTAAAGAGGGCAACTCCTGAGCTTCACCCTCCGAGAATACGTTTGAAAAATCAGAAAGAAACTGAGGCAACACCTTAGTGGACACCCCCGAAATAGAGGCAATAAGACAGTTGTTCATACAAAATTCACTCCAATTACTAATTTGTCTTGTTTGCCAGTCAATGGTAGGGTTATATTTTATCAACCATGGTAAACCCAGAACCATCGGAGCAGGCAAACCTTTCATAACAAAGCAAGAAATGAACTCAACATGAGAATCACCCACCCTCAAATGAATATCCTGAACAATATGAGTCAGACATCTTTGCGAGGGGGCAGAATCTATAGCAAACACTGGTATCTCTTTGCTTAATGCGCTAGTTTTAAAACCATGACTCTGAAGAAATTGAAAATCAATAAGATTAACCCCTGCGCCACTGTCAACAAATACTTTTAACTCAAAATTTCCAGAGTCTAGCACCACCATGGCAGGCAGAAGGAATCGGGTACTGCCGGTAGGATACGAATATGCCTGCTCTGACTCCCCATTCACACTACCAAGAGTAAAGGAGTTTTTTTTTCTTTAACCACTTCAGCCCCGCTAGGTGAAACCCCCTTCATGACCAGAGCACTTTTTACACTTCGGCACTACACTCCTTTCACCGTTTATCGCTCGGTCATGCAACTTACCACCCAAATGAATTTTACCTCCTTTTCTTCTCACTAATGAAGCTTTCATTTGGTGGTATTTTATTGCTGCTGACATTTTTACTTTTTTTGTTATTAATCAAAATGTAACGATTTTTTTGCAAAAAAATGACATTTTTCACTTTCAGCTGTAAAATTTTGCAAAAAAAACGACATCCATATATAAATTTTTCGCCAAATTTATTCTTCTACATGTCTTTGATAAAAAAAAAATGTTTGGGCAAAAAAAAATAAATGGTTTGGGTAAAAGTTATAGCATTTACAAACTATGGTACAAAAATGTGAATTTCCGCTTTTTGAAACAGCTCTGACTTTCTGAGCACCTGTCATGTTTCCTGAGGTTCTACAATGCCCAAACAGTAGAAAACCCCCACAAATGACCCCATTTCGGAAAGTAGACACCCTAAGGTATTCGCTGATGGGCATAGTGAGTTCATAGAACTTTTTATTTTTTGTCACAAGTTAGCGGAAAATGATGATGATTTTTATTTTTTATTTTTTTTCTTACAAAGTCTCATATTCCACTAACTTGTGACAAAAAATAAAAAATTCTAGGAACTCGCCATGCCCCTCACGGAATACCTTGGGGTGTCTTCTTTCCAAAATGGGGTCACTTGTGGCGTAGTTATACTGCCCTGGCAATTTAGGGGCCCAAATGTGTGAGAAGAACTTTGCAATCAAAATGTGTAAAAAATGACCGGTGAAATCCAAAAGGTGCACTTTGGAATATGTGCCCCTTTGCCCACCTTGGCAGCAAAAAAGTGTCACACATCTGGTATCGCCGTACTCAGGAGAAGTTGGGGAATGTGTTTTGGGGTGTCATTTTCCATATACCCATGCTGGGTAAGAAAAATATCTTGGTCAAATGCCAACTTTGTATAAAAAAATGGGAAAAGTTGTCTTTTGCCAAGATATTTCTCTCATCCAGCATGGGTATATGTAAAATGACACCCCAAAACACATTCCCCAACTTCTCCTGAGTACGGCGATACCAGATGTGTCACACTTTTTTGCTGCCAAGGTGGGCAAAGGGGCACACATTCCAAAGAGCACCTTTCAGATTTTGCAGGCCATTTTTTACACATTTTGATTGCAAGGTACTTCTCACACATTTGGGCCCCTAAATTGCCAGGGCAGTATAACTACGCCACAAGTGACCCCATTTTGGAAAGAAGACACCCCAAGGTATTCCGTGAGGGGCATGGCGAGTTCCTAGAATTTTTTATTTTTTGTCACAAGTTAGCGGAAAATGATGATTTTTATTTTTTCTCTTTTTTCCTTACAAAGTCTCATATTCCACTAACTTGCAACAAAAAAAAAAAAATTCTAGGAACTCCCCATGCCCCTCACGGAATACCTTGGGGTGTCTTCTTTCCAAAATGGGGTCACTTGTGGCGTAGTTATACTGCCCTGGCAATTTAGGGGCCCATATGTGTGAGAAGAACTTTGCAATCAAAATCTGTAAAAAATGGCCTGCAAAATCTGAAAGGTGCACTTTGGAATATGTGCCCCTTTGCCCACCTTGGCAGCAAAAAAGTGTCACACATCTGGTATCGCCGTACTCAGGAGAAGTTGGGGAATGTGTTTTGGGGTGTCATTTTACATATACCCATGCTGGATGAGAGAAATATCTTGGCAAAAGACAACTTTTCCCATTTTTTTATACAAAGTTGGCATTTGACCAAGATATTTTTCTCACCCAGCATGGGTATATGTAAAATGACACCCCAAAACACATTCCCCAACTTCTCCTGAGTACGGCGATACCAGATGTGTGACACTTTTTTGCTGCCAAGGTGGGCAAAGGGGCACATATTCCAAAGTGCACCTTTTGGATTTCACCGGTCATTTTTTACACATTTTGATTGCAAAGTTCTTCTCACACATTTGGGCCCCTAAATTGCCAGGGCAGTATAACTACGCCACAAGTGACCCCATTTTGGAAAGAAGACACCCCAAGGTATTCTGTGAGGGGCATGGCGAGTTCCTAGAATTTTTTTTTTTTGTCGCAAGTTAGTGGAATATGAGACTTTGTAAGGAAAAAAGAAAAAAAAAGAAAAATCATCATTTTCCGCTAACTTGTGACAAAAAATAAAAAATTCTAGGAACTCGCCGTGCCCCTCACGGAATACCTTGGGGTGTCTTCTTTCCAAAATGGGGTCACTTGTGGCGTAGTTATACTGCCCTGGCAATTTAGGGGCCCAAATGTGTGAGAAGTACCTTGCAATCAAAATCTGTAAAAAATGGCCGGTGAAATCCGAAAGGTGCACTTTGGAATATGTGCCCCTTTGCCCACCTTGGCTGCAAAAAAGTGTCACACATGTGGTATCGCCGTACTCAGGAGAAGTTGGGGAATGTGTTTTGGGGTGCCATTTTACATATAACCATGCTGGGTGAGAGAAATATCTTGGCAAAAGACAACTTTTCCTATTTTTTTATACAAAGTTGGCATTTGACCAAGATATTTTTCTCACCCAGCATGGGTATATGTAAAATGACACCCCAAAACACATTCCCCAACTTCTCCTGAGTACGGCGATACCAGATGTGTGACACTTTTTTGCAGCCTAGATGCGCAAAGCGGCCCAAATTCCTTTTAGGAGGGCATTTTTAAACATTTGGATCCCAGACTTCTTCTCACACTTTCGGGCCCCTAAAAAGCCAGGGCAGTATAAATACCCCACATGTGACCCCACTTTGGAAAGAAGACACCCCAAGGTATTCAATGAGGGGCCTGGCGAGTTCCTAGAAATTTTTTATTTTTTGCATAAGTTAGCGGAAATTGATTTTTTTGGTTTTTTTCTCACAAAGTCTCACTTTCCGCTAACTTAGGACAAAAATTTCAATCTTTCATGGACTCAATATGCCCCTCACGGAATACCTTGGGGTGTCTTCTTTCCGAAATGGGGTCACATGTGGGGTATTTATACTGCCCTGGCTTTTTAGGGGCCCTAAAGCGTGAGAAGAAGTCTGGAATATAAATGTCTAAAAATGTTTACGCATTTGGATTCCGTGAGGGGTATGGTGAGTTCATGGGAGATTTTATTTTTTGACACAAGTTAGTAGAATATGAGACTTAGTAAGAAAAAACAAAAACAAAAACAAACAAAAAATTTCCGCTAACTTGTGCCAAAAAAAATCTCTGAATGGAGACTTACAGGGGGGGGGTGATCAATGACAGGGGGGGTGATCAATGACAGGGGGGTGATCAATGACAGGGGGGTAATCACCCATATAGACTCCCGGATCACCCCCCTGTCATTGATCACGCCCCTGGTAAGGCTCCATTCAGACGTCCGTATAATTTTTACGGATCCATGGATCGGATCCGCAAAACACATGCGGACGTCTGAATGGAGCCTTACAGGGGGGTTATCAATGACAGGGGGTGATCAGGGTGATCACCCCCCTGTCACTGATCCCCCCCCCCCCCCGTAAGGCTCCATTCAGACATCCGCATGATTTTTTACGGATCCATGGATACATGGATCGGATCCACAAAAGACATGCGGACGTCTGAATGGAGCCTTACAGGGGGGTTATCAACGACAGGGGGTGATCAGGGTGATCACCCCCCTGTCACTGATCACCCCCCCTGTAAGGCTCCATTCAGACATCCGCATGATTTTTTACGGATCCATGGATACATGGATCGGATCCACAAAAGACATGCGGACGTCTGAATGGAGCCTTACAGGGGGGTTATCAATGACAGGGGGTGATCAGGGTGATTAGGGTGATCACCCCCCTGTCACTGATCACCCCCCCTGTAAGGCTCCATTCAGACATCCGCATGATTTTTTACGGATCCATGGATACATGGATCGGATCCACAAAAGACATGCGGACGTCTGAATGGTGCCTTACAGGGGGGTTATCAATGACAGGGGGTGATCAGGGTAATCACCCGCCTGTCATTGATCACCCCCTGTAAGGCTCCATTCAGACGTCCGCATGTGTTTTGCGGATCCGATCCATGTATCCATGGATCCGTAAAAATCATGCGGACGTCTGAATGGAGCCTTACAGGGGGGTGATCAATGACAGGGGGGTGATCAATGACAGGGAGTGTATATGGGTGATCACCCGCCTGTCATTGATCACCCCCCTGTAAGGCTCCATTTAGACGTCCGTATGCGTTTTGCGGATCCGATCCATGTATCCATGGATCCGTAAAAATCATGCGGACGTCTGAATGGAGCCTTACAGGGGGGTGATCAATGACAGGGGGTGATCAGGGAGTGTATATGGGTGATCACCCGCCTGTCATTGATCACCCCCCTGTAAGGCTCCATTTAGACGTCCGTATGCGTTTTGCGGATCCGATCCATGTATCCATGGATCCGTAAAAATCATGCGGACGTCTGAATGGAGCCTTACAGGGGGGTGATCAATGACAGGGGGTGATTAGGGAGTGTATATGGGTGATCACCCGCCTGTCATTGATCACCCCCCTGTAAGGCTCCATTTAGACGTCCGTATGCGTTTTGCGGATCCGATCCATGTATCCATGGATCCGTAAAAATCATGCGGACGTCTGAATGGAGCCTTACAGGGGGGTGATCAATGACAGGGGGGTGATCAATGACAGGGGGTGATCAGGGAGTGTATATGGGTGATCACCCGCCTGTCATTGATCACCCCCCTGTAAGGCTCCATTTAGACGTCCGTATGCGTTTTGCGGATCCGATCCATGTATCCGTAAAAATCAGTACGGACGTCTGAACGGAGCCTGACAGGGGGGTGATCAATGACAGGGCGGTGATCAATGACAGGGGGGTGATCAGGGAGTTTATATGGGGTGATCATGGGTGATCATGGGTTTATAAGGGGTTAATAAGTGACGGGGGGGGGGGTGTAGTGTAGTGTGGTGTTTGGTGCGACTGTACTGACCTACCTGAGTCCTCTGGTGGTCGATCCTAACAAAAGGGACCACCAGAGGACCAGGTAGGAGGTATATTAGACGCTGTTATGAAAACAGCGTCTAATATACCTGTTAGGGGTTAAAAAATTCGGATCTCCAGCCTGCCAGCGAACGATCGCCGCTGGCATGCTGGAGATCCACTCGCTTACCTTCCGTTCCTGTGAGCGCGCGCGCCTGTGTGCGCGCGTTCACAGGAAATCTCGCGTCTCGCGAGATGACGCGTATATGCGTGACTGTGCGCCAGCCTGCCACCTCCGGAACGCACATGTGCGTTAGGCGGTCCGGAGGTGGTTAAAGGAATACCCTATTTGTTTTTCATTACCACTTCGAAGGTTTAATAAAAGGGCACACATTAACGAAATGACCTTCTTGACCACAGAAGTAACACAGTCTATTCAGCTTCCTAAAATTCCTATTACCAGAGCAAAAAGTAACCTGACCCAATTGCATAGGCTCCTCTCTAGCCCCTAATTCAAGTGTCATAGTAACCCGATGGACTGATGGGGAACCTTGCACCTCTCCCTAAGACGTCTATAAATCCGTACGGCCAAAGACATGTCCGCCTTCAAAGAATCAGGTTTTTCATGAAATGCAAGGGCATCTTTTAATCTCTCAGATAGCCCCTGACAGACCTGACTGTGGAGTGCAGGATCATTCCACTCCGAGTCAGTTGCCCATCTTCTAAATTCAGCACAATACGACTCAGCAGTACGTTCTCCCTGGCACAAGCTGCGCAACTTAGATTCAGCCATAGAGACCCGGTCAGGGTCATCATAAATCAGGCCCAGGGCTTTGTAAAATTCATACACCGACCGGAGGAACTGTGAACCAGTCGGCAGAGAAAAAGCCCAAGACTGAGCGTCACCTTTTAGCAGAGAAATAATAATCCCTACTCTTTGGTTTTTGTCTCCAGATGAAATCGGACACAGATGAACATACAATTTATGGGACTCCTTGAACCGAACAAAGTTATCACCTCCCCCGGAAAACCTATCAGGGAGAGTGACCTTAGGTTCCAGGCAGACCAGGTTTCCCCCGCGGCGCCAGACGCCAAAGTACTCTGACACCATGCAACCTAATTGTGGAGGTCAGCTACCTCCAAAGACAATCCCTGCATGCGATCAACCAAAGCATCAATAGTTTCCATTTTGCAAACAGCAAGTGAAAAAATGACGGTACTGCGGGTTATAATGTCATGGTAGGTAAGATAAGGGAAGGAAACAGAACACTACAAGGCAAACAAAACAACTGACTAGGCCCCAAATGCTAGGGAACAAAGGGGTCACCTCCTAGCAATCCCTAAAACACTTCCCCTAAGCTGCTATTCCCATGTGCATATCTCGATGGTAGATATGCACATGCCCACGTACCTAAGACTATAACACACTGAACCAAACCCTCAGCTGTAGGGAAGAGGAAAAGAGGCACCCAGCTCCTTCAACAACTAAAAGGAGCTAGCATCACCCTAGAGGCCTAGTAAAAACAGACACAGAAGGGAAAAGGACTTATCTAGAGATGTGTTGGAGCAGACGATCCACCAAACTTCCAGAGCTCACACATGGCAGAACTATCACCTGCAAAGGCTATAGGGAGAGGGAGGAATACATAGCCTCACCAATTACCTAAAGAACAACACCTGGGAGGAGGTGGGATTCAGTTCAAACCCACAACAAAACAAACTGTCAGATCGAGTCACGTGCAGCAACTCTGACAGATCTCCTCAGAACACCAGCAGGGCGTGACAGTACGTGCCAGCATCTCATACCAGGAGGACAGCACTGTGGAACTAACAGGTGCCCTCAATGACCAGAAACTTTGTTTGTTGGCCGTTAGTGATAAAACTCCCTGGTCCATGTTTGTGTCAGTACTCCCAGAAGATGAAAAGGAAGCCCAGCTTGCGGGAATGTCGGTCCATCTGTGGTCTTTTGGACCCACGGATGTTGGCAAGCTCCCAGTCCCTCCTGTGGAAGTGGAGATGAAAACTGGCACACCACTTACCAGGAAGATGCAGTATCTCATGAGTATGTCACAGTCAGATGTGATATCTCAAACAGCCCAAGATTATTTTTAAAAAAAGAAGGGGGTTATCAAGGAGATTGTATCCCCTTCTAACACTTTTTTGTACCCTGTTAAAAAGAAAAGTGAAAAAGGCAAACACACCCAGTACCAGATGGTACATGACCTACAGTTTTTAACACCCGCATTGTGCCCAATCCACACACCTTGTTGGCTGAGGTTCCCACTACCTCTACCCACTCCACTGTGATTGATTTGGCAAATGTTTTCTTGTCAGTACCACTACATCCAAAAGGTTGGTATTTGTTTGCTTTCACATATGAGGGTAAACAGTATACCTGGGTTGTGCCACAGGGGGCCTAGAACTCACCCAGTACCTTATGTATACTGCAGCCATGTCACAAGTTTTGTCAGATTGGAACTTACTACACCCAGAGGTTGTTCTCCTGCAATATGTTATTGACTTATTGCTCTGCTGTCCCTCTAGGGACATCTGTGTACAGGCTTCCCTGTCACTCTTGTCCTTTTTGGCTTATCATGGCTGCAAGGTGTCAAAAACAAAAGTTCAGTTTTGCTGCATTACTGTTACCTTCCTGGGGTCAAACATCTCACCCCTGAACGTAAGAAGGCTGTGGAGGACATCCCTTTGCCCAGAAACATGAATGCACTGAGGACATTTTTGGGCCCTGTTTCTTATTGCAGATACGCAATTTTGATGCAGCCTCTTTATAATTGTTCTTTAGTCCCTTCCACCTTACAGATGAGGTGGTAGATGCCTTTTATGACCAAAGCTGGCAATTTTGCGCTCCCCCGCACTGGGCCTATCAGATTATTACATTTAGATTGAAGTGTACTGAAGTGCATGGCCATGCCTCAGCTGTCCTCACCTAACTGGATGGCCAGCAACAACGCCCTGTGGCATATTATTTAGCCCGACTTGAGCCCATGTCCAGAGGTGCCCCTTTCTGCAACAGAGCTGTAGCAGTTGTACAAGCCATGCGCAACGGACGGAGTCAGTGTCTGGGTGATCCCTTGCCCCTTAGGAGGTTTCTACGAAATAACTCCCTCTTATCGAGCAAGTAAACATGACTCCAGTTGCAGTTAAGCAATGAGGACATGGAGTCCCTTTGTAGATGGCAGTGATGAGCAGCAGGGGCAATATTCAAATTCGCTAATATTTGGGCGAATATTCATCATATATTCGAGAATTCGTGATCTCCAGTCATTATTTTCTTGATTGCGAAAAATTGGCAATCGGAAAATTTGCAATCAACACTACTCCTAAAGTCAAAAATATTGCAGTGAGGGATCATGGGTACTGATGAAAAACAAAATATAGAATATTCGTGATTACAAAAATATAGAACTATATTGTAGATATTTGTGAATTCTCGAAGTGCCAATATTCAGGATAAAAATTCACGATTAAAATATATCAACACTAGTAGACGGTAGTGTTGGTACCAAGTCTAGGAAGGCCAGAGTGGTGTTAAATAGGCCACAATATCCTTGGAGATGTTGTGTAGCACTTTGTCACGGTGCTCCTAACCTGGATACGTTTGGATCCCAGATGTGGCTGTCCGAAGCAGTGCAAAAGGGTAGTTAACTTAAATAGTGTAGAAATAAAGTTGAGTCCAGACTTGGTTGTATGAAAGTTCAACAGTTGCTTTACTTTACATAAACGATCATCCAAACAATCCACAGAAATTGTCTTGGTTCCCAACAGGTTTTAGCAGGACTTTGGCAGGCAAATTCTTCTGCAAAACAAACTTCTCTCTGCTAAATCTATAGTGTACTCTCTCAGCTATGCTATGCTGTAGCTTTCTCAGCTCTGCTATGTTTGCAATATTAAATAGGAATGCTTTCCTTTTTGCTTGATGCTGTTGTTCTAAGTCTGTCTCCCACTATGATCCTAGAAACTTTTTGTCCTGGTTGGCTTTTAGGGAGAGCTCAGTCCCACCAGGGTCTGATTTCCTCCTTATAGCATGGAGTATAGGAACCAACTGGTTCTAAAACTCACTGAAAAAAGTGGCCTAAACTGTGAAAATGCTCCAAACCCAGGCACTGTAGCGTGTCTATAATCGGGGGAGCAATTCCTCTGCATGCGGTCCGCAGACAACGGCAATCCCCAGCAAAAATGCATACAATGGAGGATGCCGGGGCGGACCGCATGCACCACTAGAACATCTTACACAAAATTATACATTGTGCAGATAAAAAAATATACATACACAATTCACTGCAAAAAATACACCAAAATGATACGCAACTGACAATACTAGCCAATTCCTCAGGCCGATGTTAAAAGCTGAGAACTTTGACAATATCTTCCAGTCAGGAACATATCGGAGCCCCCTCATGCACCATGAATGGGTCCTACCATTCAACTGCCCGTGGTGTGTGAACAGGGTCTGAACCAACTCACAGCCAAACTATCACATGCCTCCATAGTGGTATCACCAATTGCCACGGATGAAGTTAGCAGATAGCTGGAACATATAACAAGCGACTGGCTTGATCCCAAACTAAGGATCTTATAGGTGAGCCCTATAAAACCCTAAGAGCTCTCCCTGACTGCTATGCACATGCAAGGGTCTGTATTGTAGACGATTGCATGCCCGCGTACCTAATACTGTGTGACACCTGAAAACCCTATAATAGTGAGGGGACACGACCACCGGCTCCCTGCACTTAATACGGATGGAGTCAGGGTCACCTAGAATCAAGCCAGCAAGGAAACACGATAAAGTAAATGACTTATCTGAACAAACAGCAGAAGCAGCCTCCAGCAGTGAACACCTCATCCAGGAAGTAGTATAGGAGGGATTATAAAGGAAGACGATTAGTTGAAATAAATGACACCTGGCAGAAGGAAAGGAGATGAGAAAGTGAAACCAAAACAAACAACATCATACAAGAGGTAGAGAAGAACGTCTGCCAGATCTTCTCACAGAACTGGCGGTGACACCAATCCACTGTGAGGTAGAATAAAGCTGTGAGCCGCACCCACAACAGACCATGTGACACAGAAGCTACCAGGTGCAAAATAATGTTACCAACAAAATAAAGTGGCACATTCCACACACATAAGGACAAAAACTCACTGAAAAAAGGCCTAAACAGGTGCAAATGCTCCAAACCCAGACACCTAGTCGTGTCTATAACCGGGTGAGCTATTCCTCCGCATGCGGTCCACAGACAACAGCAATCCCCAGCAAAAAATGCGTACAATGGAGGATGCTGTCGTTGTCTGCAGACCGCGTGAGGAGGAATTGCTCCCCCGGTTATAGACACGAGTACATTGTCTGGGTTTGGAGCATTTTCACCCGTTTAGGTTTTTTTAGTGAGTTTTTGTCCTTATGTGTATGGAATGTGCCACTTTATTTTGTTGGTAACATTCAGTTGAGGGGTAGGACCCCATGCGTGCTGAGACACCGTGACGTGGTGCATGAGGGGCTCGGATATTTTCCTGACTGGAAGATATTGTCAAAGTTCTCAGCTTTTAACATCGGCTGAGGAATTGGCTAGTATTGTCAGTTGCGTATGATTTTGGTGCATTTTTTGCAGTGAATTGTGTATGTATATTTTTTCATCACCACAATGTATCATTTTGTGTAAGATGTTCTTGTGGTGGGGGGCATGGCCTAGCCTGCATGGCGTGAGGAAGCAAGGTTTAAGTGCTCCTCCAAAATCCTGATAAAAACCCTGTAACACCCAGCAAATAAGGGGTTATTCAAGCTCTCACTGTTAATACTAAAGACCCTCAAGATCTGGGCACATACCACATTATCCGGATCGCTGCAGACCGGGTTCCAGCCTGAAAACGCTGACAGCCCAGGGGTGAGAGCGGGAAGGAGCCATGTGGAAGGGCTGTGGAGCGATGCTGTGCTGAGCCCTGAAGGAGTGAGGGAAACGTTCAGCGGAGTCGGCATCACATCAGGAGGCGCCGGGAGTGCTCAGCTTGAAGTGCGCTGAGGAAGGTGCTGAAGCGACACACATGACCAGCGGCAGAAGCGGAGGAAGTGTCGCGTGGTGAGCGCCATCTTAGTGTGACAGAGCTCGTCTGCTTGAGCGGTTGGCCGGAGCAGAGCAGTGGGGAAGTGTGGGTGAGTGGCTCTCCCTTGTTAGCACTCCCATTACAAGTCCTTGTGTGACTCTTTTCACACATGATCGTTTGCCTGTGCTCTGTGGTGGTGGCTGGAGGATCACCTGGATATACCTAGTGCATCCACAGAGAGGGGCTGATGTACTTACCTCCCTGCAGAGTAGAGGGGAAGTTAATAGCAGTCTGACTGTCTACTCCGCAAGTCTCACTGATCTTAAGGTGATAAACATCTACTAGTCTGCAGAAGTGCCTTACTGGAATTAACCATTTCAGCGTCTGTGGACTGTTTCTATGGCCGTAAAACCTCCTCTGTGGCTCCATCATCTGTTAAAATATATATGGATGCCATGAGTCAAATAAGGCAAGGCAGTGAGGAGGCTCCTGCCCCAGTGGCATCTGCTGAAGCGTCACAAATTATGAAAGCCATAGCGGCTTGTCAAGCTGCTCTTACATCAAAAATAGATCATCTCCAGTCTGATCTGAGCTGTTTACGGCATGATTTTGATAAAATACGTGAAAGAACGTCGGCAGTGGAGCAAAGAATAAGTGACGTGGAAGATGCGTCCAGAGTGGTTGGAAATGACACCAGGCAGTTATTGCAGCAGGTTCAGATGCTACAAGCCAGAGAGGAGGATGCTGAAAATCGCAACAGACGCAATAATATCCGTATTTTGGGCCTACCGGAGCGAGCGGAGGGGTCTTCTCCTGAAACGTTCACGGAACAACTTATAAAAGAAGTTTTGCATCCTATTGCTCTCTCCAGTTGCTTTGTTGTAGAGAGGGCACATCGGGTCCCGACTAGGCCTCTACCTCCGGGATCACCTGCAAGGCCCTTTATTATGAGAATCCTGAATTACAGAGATAGGGACGCTATTTTGTTGGCAGCCAGGCAGAAGGGTAACATCCCCTATGAAAATGTCCGCTTGTCATTCTACCCGGACTTTACTGCGGAAGTCCAAAAGAAAAGGAAGCAATTTACTGAGGTCCGGGCACGTCTGAGAGATAAAAATGTGAAATACGCAATGATCTACCCTTCCCGGTTGCGAGTGCAGGATGGAGAAACTTTTTCAATACTCCTGAAGAAGCAACAGAGTGGATCGACAGGAATTTGAATCCTAGACCTATCTATATTGAGAATATTTCTGAGTGGGTGTGCTTGTGTGAGTGTTTGCTCCTTCATCAGTCTGATGCTTAGGTTTCTTTTTTTCTGGTGGGCAAAATGGTGTTAATTAAACTACTTTCCTGGAACATTAGGGGCCTCAACAATAAGATCAAGAGATCTTTAGTGTTTAACTATCTAAAGAAGTATAATCCAGATATTGTGTTACTGCAAGAAATGCACCTTTAAGGGAGGAAAGTGCTCACATCGCAACGTCCTTGGGTAGGCCCTATGTATCATGCAGTGTACTCAAACCATGCTAGGGGGGTTTCAATTTTAATTGCTAAGAGTCTTCCGTTTCAGATAATCTCTGTACAATTCGATCCTCAGGGCAGATATGTGATTTTGCATGCTAGTGTCAGAGGGTTGCAATATTTAATTGTAGGACTTTATATCCCACCGCCATTCAGCAGAGAAGTCCTAGACCTGATTATAGCTAAGATAGCAATGTTTCCAGTGATGCCCTGCATTATTATGGTTGACTATAATGTCACTTTGGATCCAATATGGGACAAATTGATTCCTCAGGCCTCTCACAACAATGCGCTTTCATGCTGGGCTTATAAGTATAGTCTGATAGAGACGTGGCGTTATTTACATCCCACAGATACACAATTCTCATGCTACTCGGCTTCCACTGGTTCATTGTCCTGTATAGACTTAGTCGCCTTTATCAGTAAAGATTTATCTCCCTATGTCAGGTCTAGTGACTATCTGCCGACAGGTGTTTCGGATCATGCCCCCCTGATTCTATCCCAACTAGTGGCTTCAGCAGTTAAACAATGGCGGTTGAACCCCATGTGGTTGGAAGTTTTACCGGTGGTGAGTGAATGTCTAGACACCATGGGGAACTACTGGAGGGAGAATGAGGGGTCTTTAAATCCCCTAGTGGAATGGGATGCCTTTAAATCAGTGGTGAGGGGAACATTGATTTCTGCAATAGCGACTCACAGGAAAGAATTGAATATCAAACAAACGAAATTAGAGAGGGAACTGATAGTGAGAGGATGTACATACTAGATCCTTGTAGTGAGAACCAGACTGTGTGGCTAGATGCACAACGTAGGTTTAATTTACACTTAACTGAGTATACTCAAAAGAAACTCTTAAATCAGAGACAAACCATTTTTTCTGATGGCGATAAATGTGGTAGAGCTTTGGCATTTCTGGCGAGATCTGAGTCCCAGCAAACGATAGTGGCGGGAATCCTAAATGAGCAGAGGGAGTGCTGGTGAGGGAGCCTAAAGATGTTTGCCGTCAGTTTGCCTCCTACTATATGAATTTGTATGCCCCCAAAACCACAAACCCCCCGGGGGAGATTACCAAATTTCTTGCAGGTATTAACATCCCCTCACTTGTTAGGGAGGACAGGGAAGCCCTGGTGACAGACATATTGGATGTAGAAATGGAAGCTGCCATTAACTCGTTAGCAACCAAAAAGACCCCGGGCCCTGATGGATTTCCAGCTGAATGGTATAAGCGATTTTCGAAAGATCTTGTCACTAGAATGGGGAAGCTATTGAGGTATGCGCTGGAACAAGGTTCACTGCCCCCTTCCTTTTCGGAGGCAACAATAGTAGTAATACATAAGCTGGGAAAGCCGTCTGACCAGTGTAGCTCTTATCGGCCGATCTCACTTCTGAATCTTGACGTAAAAACTTTTTGCGAAAATTCTGGCACTGAGATTGAGGGGGTAATTCTCTCTTTAGTGGGTGTAGATTAGTCGGGTTTCATGCCTGGGAGGGCAACCAATATCAATCTCAGATGGTTGTTCACTAATCTTCAGGTTAAACATGACAATCGGTATGAGTCCTAGCTTCCTTGGATAACGAAAAAAGTTTTTGACTCAGTAGAGTGGGATTTAATGTGGGCAGTGTTAGAGCGCATTGGGTTCTCTGGAAAAAAAATTACGCTGGCTACAGATGCTTTATAGATCCTCCTTAGCAAGAGTCAGAGTGAATGGGTATACGTCGGATCCCTTCCCCTTAGGTAGAGGCACTAGACAAGTCTGCCCTCTCTCCCCTTATTATTTGCATTAATAATGGAGCCTCTGTCGATACTCATTTCTTCTGACTCAAATATAGAAGGTTGGGAAATAGCAGGGATTACAGAAAAACTTTTGCTATATGCTTACGACATGTTGGTATACCTGGCTGATCCAGGGAGGTCCTTAGATACCCTCCTACTGGTGGTGGACCATTTTGGTAGCTTTGCGGGACTTTGTGTGAACTGAGCTAAGGCGAGTCTCTGCCCAATTGATAGATTTGTTCCAACTCATATCTCATTGAATTCTAGGCTTCAAGTTGTTGAGCAATTTACATATTTGGGGATTGTCATTCACAAAGAGGTGACGAAGTTTTATGACCTAAATGTTTTTCCTACAATGCAATATTTTACTAAGTAATTAGAGGCTTGAGAGAACTTACCTCTGAACCTTATTGGGCGTATCAACATTATAAAAATGATTCTCCTCCCAAAGCTGCTATACTTGTATAGGGCTGCCCCGATGCTACTCCCCAAGAAACATTTCACTACACTGGATAAAGCAATTACCCCTTTTCTATGGAACAAATCCTCTCCCAGAATAGCGAAACGCACCCTTCAGGCAACCTACCTACAGGGAGGTCTTGCTTTGCCAAATACAGTTGCAAGAAAAAGTATGTGAACCCTTTGGAATGATATGGATTTCTGCACAAATTGGTCATAAAATGTGATCTGATCTTCATCTAAGTCACAACAATAGACAATCATAGTCTGCTTAAACTAACACACAAAGAATTAAATGTTACCATGTTTTTATTGAACACACTATGTAAACATTCACAGTGCAGGTGGAAAAAGTATGTGAACCCTTAGACTAATGACATCTCCAAGAGCTAATTGGAGTGAGGTGTCAGCCAACTGGAGTCCAATTAATGAGATGAGATTGCAGGTGTTGGTTACAGCTGCCCTGCCCTCTAAAAAACACACACCAGTTCTGGGTTTGCTTTTCACAAGAAGCATTGCCTGATGTGAATGATGCCTCACACAAAAGAGCTCTCAGAAGATCTACGATTAAGAATTGTTGACTTGCATAAAGCTGGAAAGGGTTATAAAAGTATCTCCAAAAGCCTTGCTGTTCATCAGTCCACGGTAAGACAAATTGTCTATAAATGGAGAAAGTTCAGCACTGCTGCTACTCTCCCTAGGAGCGGCCGTCCTGTAAAGAGGACTGCAAGAGCACAGAGCAGACTGCTGAATGAGGTGAAGACGAATCCTAGAGTGTCAGCTAAAGACTTACAAAAGTCTCTGGCATATGCTAACATCCCTGTTAGCGAATCTACGATACGTAAAACACTAAACAAGAATGGATTTCATGGGAGGATACCACAGAGGAAGCCACTGCTGTAAAAAAAAAAAAAACATTGCTGCACATTTACAGTTTGCACAAGAGCACCTGGATGTTCCACAGAAGTACTGGCAAAATAGTCTGTGGACAGATGAAACCAAAGTGGAGTTGTTTGGAAGAAACACACAACACTATGTGTGGAGAAAAAGAGGCACAGCACACCAACATCAAAACCTCATCCCAACTGTGAAGTATGGTGGTGGAGGCATCATGGTTTGGGGCTGCTTTGCTGCGTCAGGGCCTGGACGGATTGCCATCATCGAAGGAAAAATTTATTCCCAAGTTTATCAAGACATTTTGCAGGAGAACTTAAGGCCATCTGTCCACCAGCTGAAGCTCAATAGAAGATGGGTGTTGCAACAGGACAACGACCCAAAGCATAGAAGTAAATCAACAACAGAATGGCTTAAACAGAAGAAAATACGCCTTCTGGAGTGGCCCAGTCAGTGTCCTGACCTCAACCCGATTGAGATGCTGTGGCATGACCTCAAGAAAGCGATTCACACCAGACATCCCAAGAATATTGCTGAACTGAAACAGTTCTGTAAAGAGGATTGGTCAAGAATTACTCTTGACCGTTGTCCATGTCTGATCTGCAACTACAGGAAACGTTTGGTTGAAATTGCTGCCAAAGGTGGTTCAACCAGCTATTAAATCCAAGGGTTCACATACTTTTTCCACCTGCACTGTGAATGTTTACATGGTGTGTTTAATAAAAACATGGTAACATTTCATTCTTTGTGTGTTAATAGTTTAAGCAGACTGTGATTGTCTATTGTGACTTAGATGAAGATCAGATCACATTTTATGACCAATTTGTTCAGAAATCCATATAATTCCAAAGGGTTCACATACTTTTTCTTGCAACTGTATGTACATGTACCATGTTGCTGTACAGTTGAGCTACGTGGCCTGGTGGGTTCGGGCAGACTCGGGTAATCCGGCGGTGGTGCTGGAAGCAGCATTGATGGGATCCTTTGAAGCACTTACAAATTTGGCATACAGGGGAGGGGCGGGCTCGGCAGAACACTATACCCAATCTATGGCTGCGGTAGTGAAGATCCAGATCACATGGAGTCCGGTGAACATTTCTAGAGAGAATATTCCTACTTGGTCACCCTTTATGCCTCTATGGAAAAATAGAGGCCTGCCGGAATTGCACTCGTTAGTAGAGTTTAGAATTTTGGCCCCAAAAGGGGGCAGCGTTACCTCACCCAATTATACGAGAAAGGCTTGTTTAGATCTTTTAGTAGTTTGAAGCAGGAATCTTCCCCAACATAGTCTATTCAGATACTTTCAGCTCAGACATGCCTGTCATGCGCAATTTGGTAGAGAACCTCTAAAACTGGAGTGTGGCCCGATAGATGCAGCAATCAGGAGGGTTCCTCTAGTCAAACCTGTGTCAGCTCTCTATGCATCACTAATGATGCTGCAGGATTCTCCCCTTGATAATTCATTGGTCAAGTGGAGAAGAGATGTAGCAGTTCTAGAAGATGTACATATTAAGGAAATTGGTCATACATGGAGATCTACAGTGGTAAGCGCTAGGGACCAATTGATTCAAGTTAAATGCCTCCATAGGATATACTATACCCCTGAGAGACTATTCAAAATGGGTAAATGACCAGATCTGCAATGTACGAGGTGTGGGCATGAAAAGGGCTGCCTAATACATATGATCTGGCAGTGTCCAGTCATATATAGCTTCTGGAAAGGGATCCATGCCTATATTAACGACAAACTGGGCTTTCCCAATGTCTGTACTCAGCTGACGAGTCTGCTGGGGATAGCTAATGAGGTTGTTCCCACCAAATTCGGCAGGAAACTATACAGGATTCTCTTGTTTTATGCAAGGAAAACCATCCTCCTTAATTGGAAACCCCCTAAGAGTCCTACGGTGCAGCAATGGATACAAATAATCAATGCTGACCTTGAGTTTATTTATGAACGTCGAGGAACCCCAGACCGTTTTATGAAAATCTGGGATCCCTGGATTAATACCCAAACACTGATGTCTTAGGTGGCTGCGTTATCTGGGCTCTGGCTGATGAAGGTGAATATGAATGAGTGTGTGTATGCAATACTCTATATTATTCCAAGGCATATTCTCATGGGTGCTATTCACAATATCTTGCTATTATCCGCTGTTGACCTGTGCAATGGGCTAACAGAACACTGTGGTGATTAATCCCATGCTGATCTATGTACTGCTTCTGTGTGTTTTGCCTTTCAATGGTGTGTTTGTAATGCTTTGGTTAAAATTTAATAAAAAGTGACTATTAAAAAAAAAAGGTTCTTGTGGTGCATGCGGTCCACCCCAGCATCCTCTATTGTATGCATTTTTTGCTGGGGATTGCCATTGTCTGCAGACCGCATGCAAAGCCATTGCTCCCCCGGTTATAGACACGCTACAGTGTCTGGGTTTGGAGCATTTTCACCCGTTTAGGCCCCTTTTTTCAGTGAGTTTTTGTCCTTATGTGTATGGAATGTGCCACTTTATTTTGTTGGTAACATTCTTTTGCACCTGGTAGCTTCTGTGTCACATGGTCTGCTGTGGGTGCGGCTCACAGCTTTATCCTACCTCACAGTGCATTGGTGATACCACTATGGAGGCATATGAGAATTTGGCTGTGAGTTGGTTCAGACCCTGTTCACACACCACGGGCAGTTGAGTGGTATGACCGCATGCGTGCTGAGACACCGTGACGTGGTGCATGAGGGGCTCCGATATGTTCCTGACTGGAAGATATTGTCAAAGTTCTCAGCTTTTAACATCAGCCTGGGGAATTAGCTAGTATTGTCAGTTGCGTATAATATTGCGTATCAACTGGTTCTACTAAGATTGTACTTGCTGGAAAGCCAGGTTTCACTCTCTGTAAAGTAGCAATGCCAAGTCTACTGCCACCCGCTGGAGAACCAGGTTATTGCATGAATAATACAAATGAATAAGAAGAAATGCACACTATATGGAGCTGAAATAAAAGCATAAAATGTTTTTTGCAGATACAGACAGAAGCAGGGTGTAGGAGTAGTAATGCCACTTGGGGGCATTACATATGCTTGATAAAAGCTGAGATAGTCCTGAACCACAAAGTGACAGTGCTTGTTTCTCTCCTGCACTAAAGTATTGAATCTGGAGACTTGAAAGGATGGTGTTTCTCTTGTTCCCCCTTGTGTGACTGCTGATCCTGACTCAAAGAATATGGATTCTAAATGAGATAGTAAAAATAGGTTTCTGGGCCATGAAAAAGTTGTGTAAAAGGAAGAACAAAGATGTTACAGTCCGATACTTCCAGCCCAGTGATCCATGGATAGTATTGCCCAAAGATTCTCAGTATTAATAGTTTTTTATGTTCACAATAATCGAAAAGTTAAAGGGAGTCTGTCAGCAGATTTACCCCTTTTTAACAGTTGCCATACCGCTGTAGCCGCAAAACAGATGATTAACACAGTACCTTTATATGCTTTGGTGGACTTTTAAATATGCCAAAAACGAACTTTGATGAGGGCTCGCAAGTGCCCAGGGCGGAGTCCACCGGGTTGGAGCCCAGGCAGCTCTGCCTCTTCGGCTCTTATCCCCGCCCAGCCTCCTCCTCTGCCCGCCTATCTGTTGTCTCTCCCCCTCAGCGAGATCCCGCGCCGACGCGATGACTTCCTTGGTCGGGGCATGCGCACTGCCATGCCCATTGCTGACACGGCATCGCAGTAGCTTATGCGCATGCCCCGACCAAGGAAGTCATCGCGTCGGCGCGGGATCTCGCTGAGGGGGAGAGACAACAGATAGGCGAGCAGAGGAGGAGGCTGGGCGGGGATAAGAGCCGAAGAGGCAGAGCTGCCTGGGCTCCAACCCGGTGGACTCCGCCCTGGGCACTTGCGAGCCCTCATCAAAGTTCGTTTTTGGCATATTTAAAAGTCCACCAAAGCATATAAAGGTACTGTGTTAATCATCTGTTTTGCGGCTACAGCGGTATGGCAACTGTTAAAAAGGGGTAAATCTGCTGACAGACTCCCTTTAAAGACTGAAACCCAACTAAGCATCCACCACTCAACATCGCCCCCATATATTCTGTATTAGGGATAGGTGAGAATATGACTTCCCATTGTATAAGTCCATTACGAGGAAGCCTATCCAATAGGGATAGGTTGTCTCCAAAGTGGTGAAACAACAAACAGGTACAATGGGACAGATTGTAGAACCTACTTAGATTAGGGAAATAATTAGATCCAAGGGAAAAAGATAGAGATGTGGATATCATTCTTGATCAACTAAGATGGCCCCCATATACTCCAGCTCTCAGACAACGTACTCAAGTTGGGACCAAAGCACAAAGTTTTCGCCCTCCCCAAGAGGACCTTCCTCCCCGATGTGTCATATATGACATATGCTGTACTGCTATTAGTGTGAAGCCATTACAAGATGGCGCCGGCACCTAGATATTTACATAATTTACATACCACAGATAGTAAAATAATGCACAATGCGCAGAAGCCAAGTGTTATCTCTTTTCTTATTTTGGTATTTTAGCCAATGGAACAATGTCACATGCCTCAGGGGAATGCCCCCCACTGATGTACATATAAACTGCTTAACTTCCTGTAATAAACGAGACCCTGCTTTGACCCTGCCTGGTGTCAGTGTTGTTTCTTCCATGCATGTAAAATCCTAGGATTAAACTACTAATTTGGATCAGCAGAGCAAATACATTTGGCTCTGACTGAGAGCAGCTTTAACAATATATATACAGTAGCTAAAATTTGTTTACCAAAATTTTTATTTCTTGGAATCGTAGGCAGCACACCATTGGGTTTTATCCCTAGATACAATAAGAAGAGGACAGGTTAAAAAAGCTGTAATTATTCAGTCAAGCCCGACTATATGATAGAGACAGAAAATCTTGGGAATTTAAAATGATGACTATATTCTACATTCTTATTCTATATTCTTCTGCCTTCGACACTGTTGACCACTCCCTTCTGTTGCAAACTCTCTCATCTCTTGGCATCACTGACCTGGCCCTCTCCTGGATCACATCATACCTCACAGACCAGACGTTTAGCGTCTCCCACTCCCGCACCACCTCCTCGTCTCGTTCCCTCTCTGTTGGTGTCCCGCAAGGCTCTGTCCTAGGACCCCTGCTCTTCTCTATTTACACTTTTAGCCTGGGACAGCTCATAGAGTCCCATGGCTTTCAGTATCACTCCTATGCTGACGACACACAAATCTACCTCTCTGGTCCAGACATCACCACCTTACTATCAAGAATCCCACAATGTCTATCTTCTATATCATCCTTCTTCCCCTTTCGCTTTCTAAAACTTAACATGGATAAAACAGAATTCCTCATCTTTCCCCCATCTTGCTCAACCTCCCCAACAGACCTATCTATCACGATCAATGGCTGCACACTCTCCCCGGTCAACCAAGTCCGCTGCCTTGGAGTAACCTTGGATACTGCCCTCTCCTTCAGACCGCACATCCAAGCCCTTTCCACCACCTGCCGTCTACAACTCAAAAACATCTCCCGCATCCGTGCTTTCCTTAACTTTGAATCTGCGAAAATGCTTGTACATGCCCTCATCATCTCCCGCCTAGACTACTGCAACACTCTCCTCTGTGGCCTTCCATCTAGCACTCTTGCACCCCTCCAATCTATCCTCAACTCTGCTGCCCGACTAATCCACCTCTCACCCTACTACTCCTCTGCCTCTCCCCTCTACCAATCCCTTCACTGGCTCCCCATTGCCTAGTGAATTCACTTCAAAGTACTAACAAATACATACAAGGCCGTCCACAACCTGTCCTCTCCCTACATCTCTGAGCTACTTTCCCGATACACCCCCACACGCACTCTCCGATCCTCACAAGACCTCCTCCTCTCCTCTTATCGCCTCTTCCCACAATCGACTCCAAGATTTCTCCCGTGCATCCCCCATACTCTAGAACTCGCTACCCCAACATATCAGACTCTCACCTACAGTGGAATCCTTCAAAAGAAACCTGAAAACCCACCTCTTCAGACAAGCCTACAACCAGTGACCCTGCTGCCTCTATACAGCCATGACCAACTTCACCCACACCTACTGTGTCCTTCTCCCATACCATGTAGATTGTAAGCCTCGCGGGCAGGGCCCTCTCTCCTTCTGTACCAGTTTGTAACCCGTCTTGTTTATGATTAGTGCATCTGTCTGTATTATGTATGTATACCTTTAATAATAAATAATAATAATATTCTAATCATTATATGGTTTTATGACCCACACTTTAGACAAAATTCACACCTCCCTCAGTTCGATTCCCAATCCCTAATCTGCATTGTCTCTGCTGACCATGTCCACTTGTTGCTTGGCCTTATCTTAATTATGCATCCCCCCATGTGCATGTTTTGCTATAATATCCTATAAGTGTTGTGCCTGTTTCTCAGTCTTTTATCTGTGATCTTGCATGAAGAAGGTATCTTTGTGTTCTGAAAGCTGCAATATATTATATTTCTGGTTAGCTTATAAATGTATCACTTCATTAATACTTTATTAATAACACAAAAATATTTGTCTCATAGTTTTTTTTCTGGCTAACACGGTACTATGCCACGGTACATACCATATATGATGATGCTACTGTTCCTCACCTAGACCCTACAGGAATACCTCAAAGGGACTGGTACTAGGGATCAGGTCACTTCAGAAAGAAGGTTGATTATGTAATAGATACATAAAATCCATGTCTACCTCCTGGTATCTAAGACATTGTGGCTGTTGGTACCTACCCATCCAAGGAATCTTACAGGTCTGAGTTTGCAGTGCTGCACAATGTATAGGTGAAAAGGTTTATTTTTTGCTGCTGAATGGGATTCAAGAGCTCCATTCAAACGAGGAGGACACGGCCCCCATTATTGAAGGAGGGGGAGCACATGTACAGTATCTTAGCTGAGCAGCTATGTAAGTATACCTGCGAGGGGTGTTCAATAAGTTATCTACCTGAATATGAAACAAAGTTTTCTGAGAAAATTGAACTTACTACTTTTTAGTTTAATCCCATATGACTTGAACACACCCATTCCACTTCGTCCCTAGTGATTGGATGCCCTCAGAATAGAAGAAGATTTCTTGCTGCTGCAGGAACCCTGTTACCACCTCTTTGACTGCATTGTCATCAGGAAATTGATGCCTACGCAGAAACTTCTTCAGGTTCTGAAACAGAAAATAATGACTGGAAGCCAGGTCTGGACTGTAGGGTAGATGATTAAACGCCGTGAAGCCACATTCCCTTATAGTAGCTTGTGATTTGCGAGACTTGTGAGCATGCGCCTTGTTGTGAAGCAGCAACACACCTACCAACAACTTCCCACGGCGTTGTTGTTTTTTTTATTGCCTCACGCAATGCCTTCATTGTTGAAGCATAGGTGTCTCCAGTAATAGTTGTCTTGTGTGGCATGAATTCTAGCAATAAAATGCCTTCTGTATGCTAAAAAACTGTTGCCATGATCTTTCCAGCAGACTGCTGCACACATAATTCTTTTAGAGTTAGTGATCCCATGCGCTTCCATTGCAAGGGCTTTTCTTTGGATCATGGTGGTGGACCTATGTTTCATCATCCGTAATAATTTGAGAATAGAAGTCGCCTGGATTTTTTCAAAGCATGTCTAAATTCTCTTGCCTAAATTGCTGACAAGTTTTTTGCTCAGTCCTCAATATTCGTGGCACCCACCGGGAACTGACCTGACATCATAAAAAAACATCATGAATGATACTGGAAACTGACAATGGAAATGCCTAAATCATAAGCTAGAACACTGACTTTGACCAACGATCTTCCAAAATCATAGCCTTCACTTTACGGAACATTTCCTCTGATGGTGCTTCAACGGATGCTTGCTAAAACTTCAATTGATTCACTACCTCATTTAAACTACTTGGCCCAAAACTTTAGTTGATAGTAGGAAGATGTATCATCACCATGTACAGCAATCATCCTTTCATGGATTTCTTTAGGTTTCTTTTCTTCCTTTGTAATGAATTTAATCACGGAACAAAGGTCTAAATCCCTCACTTTCTTTGTAGACCAGCACTGTTCTGCACTTGGTATCCTGTCACTTCCAGTGCTTTCATCAGACTAAACTACTACTGTGTGTGTTGCTGTCACGGAAGGTGTACAGAAAACTAGAAGACACAAAATGAAGATCCGACTGACTGGATCCAAAACTAAGGAACCAAAGGGAGAGCCCTGCAACAGACCTGGCTCTCTCCCTAACTGCTCAGCCTATGCAAAAATCTCAATGGTAGATGATCGCATATCCTCGTTCCTTGACTGTATAACACCTGAACACCCTATAATAGTGAGGGGACACGACCACCGGCTCCCTACACTTGATACGGAGGGAGTCAGGGTCACCTGGGATCCAGAAAACAGGAAAATACAAATGAATGAACAAAACTTATCTGTAGAAGACTCAGTAGTAGATTCCAGCATGCATACACTCCAGGAAGTTGTATAAACCGCAAAGTGATGCAGTATGGGAAGGGATTTAAAGGGATGCAATCAGTGCAACTACATGACAGCTGAGAGAGGCTAACGAGATGAGAAAACGAAAGCAAAACAAAAGGAACCTCAAGCAGGAGGTTCTGAAGATCGTCTGTCAGAGCTTCTCAGATGTCTGGTGGTGACAGTTGCATGTCCAGACATGCATAGACAAGCTCAACTCTCTAACACTGACAAAACATGCTTGTATAAATTGAGTATGGTTGCACCTGTCATATCCTCTGGTCTCTGAATTGTTATTCTACATAGCTTGGGTCAACATTTTAAAGGGATATGCAGGTGGTGCATGGAGGAATGCAGAACTGTGTCGGCTATTTTTAGGAAAACTCTACAGAACATATCCAGCTCATATCAACAATGATTAAAAGCAGAAAACAACTTATTTTAAAAACCAAGTCTACATCCTGAAAAAGATGCCTTGGTTCCAAACCAAAAGACTAATTCAGCACAGTGGTGGTTGCTTAAAGTGCATCTGTACTAAAAAAAAAAAATTCTTATATGTCATAGTTATATACCAAAGGATTTTCATTGGTGGGAGTCCCAGTGCTGAGACCCTAGCAATCACTAATACAAGGAGAAAGAAGCACTGTGTCTCTTTGCTGTGGAAGGCGGACTTGAGAAGGGCTCATCTACTTTCTATGTAGCCTACCTTCAGAATGCCAATGCTTTGTGTGATCACTTTTTTTCTGTTCCTTTTAGGGCTCATGCATACAAATGTTGCTTGAGTCCACATTTTTTGTGGCTCAGATGTGGACCCTTTCACTTCAATGGGTCAAAAGATGGAGACAATAAATGCATCCACACTTTGTAAGGCAGATTCTCCAGGCCTAAGACTAAATGCCCAAAACTGAGGATTCCCCCATAACAGAGTCTAATTATTTTCTTCTCTTTGGTTCTTTCTCAATTATTGAAATGAGTGTGATCACCAGAAAAACAGATCTGTAAATGTATTCGAGGTACAGGAAAAACCCACACGTGTAGCATGCAGAAAATTGTGAATCGGTTATTCCAGAGTCATTACCGTATTTTTCGCCCTATAAGACGCGCTTTTTCCCCCCCAAAAGTGGGGGGAAATAGCAGTGCGTCTTATGGGGCGAATGCTGCGACCGTCCGTTGAATATGCTGAGAGGGAGGAGGGGCTGGGGGCCGGGATCTGTTTCTGTAATGGCAGCGGGGCCCGGTGCAGTCACTGTATTCTACTACACCGGGCCCCGCTCTCTGTAGTATATGGTAATCATATCTAACTTGTGGCTATTGTTTAAAGTATTCTAATCATCTTAAATCTAGCGCTGTACTACTTACAACTAACTTCTTGGCAGTCAGGAGGCCGGGCGGGCGCTCGTAGCGTAGGTCACTACGCTCACTGCTCCTGCGCTGCCCACTTTATGAATAAAGCAGGCAGCACAGTTAGCGTAGTGAGCTGCGCTACGAGTGCCCGCCCCATCCGGCCTCCTGACTGCCAAGAAGTTAGTTGTAAATCTCAGAATACACAGATAGGTAAGTTACACAGATAAGTTACAAAGATTCTGGAAAGAAATGCATATACAATATGCTATCCCAGCTCCCCAAATAAAATAAGGCCTAGACATATAAAGGCTCAGCACTCAACAACCCCACCCTAATTATCTAGGCCAAGCTAGGTGATAACAAAACCCAGATTTAGATGCAAAGCAGTTGCACAGAAGCTGCCCTAACAAAGTTAGTAACTAGCTTAGCATGAAGCAAAAGGTAAATTCCTGTTGTTTATAAGACTGATGAAGTAGCAGCAATTCCACTGCTGTTCTTATAATCAGGATAAAAATGTGAGTAACGTTACAAACCTTCCACATCCATCATTATGTTTTATACACTGCTCAAAAACATTAAGGGAACACTTAAATCACACACCAGATGTCTATTAATGAAAAATTCTAGTTGAAAATCTTACTGATATAAATGTGTAATTCATTGAGAACAAAATTAAGTATCAATTTTCAGTGGGAATCAGATAATCAACCAATTGAGGGATGGATTTCAAAGTGGAAGTAAAAAAAAAAAAATTACAAGGTGATCTGTTTAGAATGAACTTCATTACAGCAACAGTAGTAGTGTGTATGACCTTCATGTGCATGTTCCTGATGACACAAAGGATGCCTGGATCAATGCATAAGTGAGCACCTGGACAGTCTGTGGCACTACGTTGGGGTGCAGCATGCACTGATACAGAAAGTCCTAGAAGCTCTCAATGGGATAGAGATCTGGGGAACGTGAGAGCCTCAATCCCCGGAACTCGTGATGTTAGGGAGGCTTGTCCCCGTTGTGGTCTGCTATTGACTGCTCCCATCGCTGGATGTTTTTTGATCCGCGTGCGGGGTTCAGGAAAGATGCGGGTGCCAGGGAGCAGGTAAGTATAATCTATATGAGGGGCTCGGGCATTGGGGGCATGTTTTATTGTTAGGATAACCCCTTTAAGGCCATATTGGAAAGCTGATCAATTCTAACTAGGAAAATTGACTCTCTTCACCGAGCTGAAGTACAAACACTGATGGAACATAACAATGGTGCGGAATCTCGCATCTATGACCTAGAAGATGTGGTAACATCACTTAGGGCTCAAGTGCTGGCTCTGGACGATATCTCTGCTGCTCAGCAGAAGAAAACTGATGACATGGAAACTACCTAAGTAGATGTAACATTAGGCTGGTGGGCTTAACTGAAGGCACTGGGTGTCTTCTCTACATTACCTTTGGGGCTGATTCCTTCCCCCTGGCAGGGGTCCGCTACCTGGAGACGCTCTGTGCACCTTCATCACTAAAATAATAAATTAACGTGATCAGGATAAAATTCTAGAACTCAACCATCGAAGTGACTCCATCAATGTCGTCAGACAGGATTTTCCCAAACTTCTCCTTGGAAGTCCATAAGAAACATCAGAAATTCATTGAGGCAAAACAGACGCAGAGAGCTAAGCAACTTCCCGATAGTTACGTCATGTTATTTCCTGCGAAGTTTAAGGTTTTGGAGGATAATCGATCATACTTGAGAAACCTGAAGATAGTATAGTTTGGCTGAAGCACACTTGAAGCTATTGGACCTTGGTATCTTATTGGATTAATCTTTTTCCTCCTGGTGTATTTGAGTCGTTCCCTATCACTGAACTCTTTTGGTATTTAGGTGTTGTAATGGTTCCTGACTTTGTAAGAGGGTGCTTAATATAAGTTTGTGCTGCTATTCTTTTTAATCAGTGGTGGCATCAGCCATATTCTATGGTGTGGTTTGTTGGGGGAGCAACTTATCTGTGGCTGAGAGACAGAGATTAGATAAGCTCATTAAGAAGGCCAGCTCTGTCCTAGGTTGTCCCCTTGATCCAGTGCAGGAGGTGGGTGACAGAAGAACTCTAACACAATTAACATCACTGTTAGACAAATGTCTCCCACCCCATGCATGAAGCTGTTGTTTCTTGAATTTTTCGCATAATATTTGCAATAAAATCGCTAATTCTAGAATTTGTTATCTTGTCATAATGTTCGCGATTGCACAAAACGGCACTAATGATGAGCATAGTTTTTGCGCAATACATGCAACTTCACATTTTATCAAGTCTGAGTACAGATTCCTGATTGGTGCACTAAGTATTGTTGTGACATCACAGCACTATGTCTGTAGCATGTATGTATGGACAGCAGAGAAACTGTAATTCCTATCACACTACCTAACACCCTGCACTAACTATCATCAGGGAGGTTACTGATGAAAAAAAAATCTTGAATATTCGCGCTTACGAATATATAGCACTATATTCTATATCTTCGTTAATTCTCGAAGTGCTGATATTCGTGATCAAAATTTACGATTAGTATATTCGCGATCACCACTACTAGAGAGCTCCTTCAGTGACAGACGGCTGCAACCTAGGTGCACGAAGGAACGTTATCGTAGGTCCTTCCTCCCAGCAGCAGTTAGGATTTATAACCACCACTGTTCCCAAAAATCCAGTAGATAATTTTTTAAGTTAATTCTGTGTTGTGTTTTTCTTGTATTTTTACTCTTTAATTTCTAATTACTCTTATTTTTGCTCCTGTTGTGAATGTGATTGCTGTTGTTATGCCAAAATTTCCCCACTGGGGGGCAATAAAGGGATTTTCTTCTTCTTCTTCTAGTCCAGGCTATACCTCTACGCCGTAGTATTTTACTCATTCTTGATTTATTTATCTGTTGCAGGGCTTTTATTTCTCTTAACGCGCAGCGCAGAGCTGTGTAGAGCAGAACAGATGTGTTTGTGTTAGGTTCATGAAGATTAGGAGACTGACTCCTCCCACACAATGATCACATGGTTATGACATCATCACAGGTCCTTTAGCCCCTCCAGCGGCACAGCCTAGACACTGATTCCTCCCATACATGGTCACATGGTCATGACATCATCACAGGTCCTTTATCTCCTTCACCTGTAGAAGCACATCCTGGGGCCTGACTCCTCCCACACATGATCATATGGTCATGACATCATGAAAGGTCTTTTAGCACACTAGTCTTCCACCTTCCACATAAATGCAGTGTCCAGCGGTCCCAGTGGAGGTATGTGTGCAGTCACCACCATTGTCTGTCAGAATTACTGGGGCAGAGGGGTCATTAACACTTTGGTCTCATCTGTACAAGAGGCAGCAACTGGTAAACTCTGTAACATTCCCTTGCTGGTGCAGGGATTTCACCGTCACTCATTGGTTACATTATATATCAGAATTTCCCTTCAGCCCCCTCCTAGATACCTACCAGCAGTGACCTCCAGGGGTAAGGAGTGAGAGGACAGAGCAGGACACTGGAGGCTCCTGTAGTAAGTGATGGGACGGAGGCTGGAGGCCGGATACTGGTACTGGGAGGACTTTTCTCCTGCTCTGCAGCCATTATTTATCTGCTGTATAGTAGAAGGACTTCTATCCTGTGTGATGGAATCATAGAAGGGGCTCCTGTCTTCTGTCTCCTCCACCATCATAGTACTGGTCTCTGGCTGCCTATGTCCTGTTTCCGCCACCATCATATTGCTGATCTCTGACCTCCTGCCCTGCCTCCTCTACCATCATATTGCTGGTACCCGGCCTCCTATGTCCTTCCTCCTCCACCATCATAGTGCTGGTCCCTGCCTCATCCACCATCATAGTGCTGGTCCTCAACCTCCTGTCCTGCCTCCTCCACCGCTATAGTGCTGGTCTCCCGACTCCTGTGTCTTGCCTTCTCCACCATCATAGTGCTGGTCCCTGGCCTCCTGTGTCCTGCCTCCTCCACCATCATAATGCTGGTCTCCGGCCTCCTGTGTCCTGCCTCCTCCACCATCATAACGCTAGTTCTCGGCTATAAAGGGAGAGAACACAACATCTACACTTTATTATCTCCTCCGATGTCTCCTCTTATTATCTCCAGTAATTGTATTGTATATGGTATTTTGTGTGATTTTCCATCTGCTCATCTTCTCCCCATTCAGGTTCCTACAATATAAGATCCACTCAGTGGATATCTTCTATATAAAATCCTTCTCCTGATTGACCTGTCAAAGATGGATAGGGACAGGGACAAGATGGCAGAGAGTATTATTAATCTTACCCTAGAGATCCTTTTTCGGCTTACTGGAGAGGTGAGAGGTTCTGATGATGTCACATTACATCATCTTATCTATGTTACTAACAGGTGGCCATGACTGGAGAGGTGAGGGACTCTGGAGATGTATGGAGTGATATTTATTACTGTGTCTCTCCATAACCAGGAATACACAGTAGTGAAGAAGACCTCTAGTGAGCGCTGTCAGGACCCTGTGTCTGAAGGATGGGGAAGAACCCTGAGCCCAATCATGGAGCCTCCACCTCACCCCCTGATACATGAGGAAATCAATAGAGAGAAGATCCTAGAACTCACCAACAAGATGATTGAGCTGCTGGCTGGAGAGGTGACACTGCTGGGAATGCTGGGACGTTAAACAGGAACACTATGAAGGGATCTGGGTGATGACTGTATCATTGTGTTGTCAGGTTCCTATAAGGTGTCAGGACGTCGCCATCTATTTCTCCATGGAGGAGTGGGAGTATTTAGAAGGACACAAGGATCTGTACAAGGACATCATGATGGAGGATCACTGGCCCCTCACATCACCAGGTAATAGGCATGAATAAATACATGTCATCTCATTATTTGTATGTAAGGAATGAATTCATTTGATGTGTTTCTTACAGTTAAGGAAGAGATAATAACACCAGAGAGATGTCCCAGTCCTCTTCTTCTACAGGATGGGTCAGAAGAACATCACAATGTCCCACAGGATGAGCAGGTAGATGGAGATAAGTACATTATGATGAAGGATCACCAGACCCTCACACCACCAGGTAATAGACATGACTAAATACACACATCCTCTCATTATCTGTATGTAAGGAATTATTCAGTCACTGGATGTGTTTCCTACAGTTAAGGAAGAGAGAAGAACACCGGAGAGATGTCCCAGTCCTTTTCTTCCAGAGGATGATTTGGAAGAACATAACAATATCCCACAGGATGATCAGGTATATGGAGTTAAGGTTTCGTGAAATGTCCCCTATGATCTGTTGTGAAGATCTTGTGTTCAGTCTTGTTTTATCCACCAGTATTATATGTGTTATCCTTGTATAATGAGAAAGGTGGAGATGGCAGGATTACAGCTAACCATAGACATTGCATGTTGTCTGGATCTTCTTGCAATCTTCTGGCTATGCAGCCTTTAAGAGGATTCTCCTCTTTGAATTGCTGCAGACCTTGGTTACACAAGAATGGTCTGTCCTACAATGCATCTATAGGTCTCTACTCCTTGCCATAGCCTGCCGCACCTAGGAATTTCACATAGGGTTGCACCGAGGATGCTACTATGCGCATTCATGTTACAAAAGGTACTAGACCCAAGATACTACTATCATTTTTATGATAAAGCCACATAAGATATGTATAAAAAATAAGGAGGGTGAGCCCGCTTACAAAGTACAGATTATCACAAAATCTAATCAATCAAAAGTAGTAAAGGCAAATGAAAAAGGTTATGACTAAAGGGCACCACTAGGATCCTTACATAGCAAAAGTAGCAACACTGCTCACCCACCACTCCCGACCAGCGTTTCACCAATGGCTTTGTCTCAGCACTTGCCTTTACGTCTATTGATTGGTTAGATTTTGAGATTATCTGTACCGTATAAGCTGGCTCACCCTCCTTATTTTTTATCTGTATTTTATGTGGCTTTGTTTTATATTTTTAACATGAATTTTCCATAAAGATGGTACAAACCGGATTCCCAAAAAGTTGGGACACTAAACAAATTGTGAATAAAAACTGAATGCAATGATGTGGAGATGGCAAATGTCAATATTTTATTTGTAATAGAACGTAGATGACAGATCAAACGTTTAATCCGAGTAAATGTATCATTTTAAAGGAAAAATACGTTGATTCAAATTTTCACGGTGTCTACAAATACCCAAAAAGTTGGGACAAGTAGCAATAAGAGGCTGGAAAAAGTAAATTTGAGCATAACGAAGAGCTGGAAGACCAATTAACACTAATTAGGTCAATTGACAACATGATTGGGTATAAAAAGAGCTTCTCAGAGTGGCAGTGTCTCTCAGGAAGCCAAGATGGGTAGAGGATCACCAATTCCCACAATGTTGCGCAGAAAGATAGTGGAGCAATATCAGAAAGGTGTTACCCAGCGGAAACATTGCAAAGACTTTGCATCTATCATCATCAACTGTGCATAACATCATCCGAAGATACAGAGAATCTGGAACAATCTCTGTGCGTAAGGGTCAAGGCCGGTAAAACCTATACTGGATGCCCGTGATCTCCGGGCCCTTAAACGATACTGCACCACAAACAGGAATGCTACTGTAAAGGAAATCACAGAATGGGCTCAGGAATACTTCCAGAAACCATTGTCAGTGACCACAATCCACCGTGCCATCCGCCGCTTGCCAGCTGAAACTCTACAGTGCAAAGAAGAAGCCATTTCTAAGCAAGATCCACAAGCTCAGGCGTTTTCACTGGGCCAGGGATCATTTAAAATGGAGTGTGGCAAAATGGAAGACTGTTCTGTGGTCAGACGAGTCACGATTCGAAGATCTTTTTGGAAATCTGGGACGCCATGTCATCCGGACCAAAGAGGACAAGGACAACCCAAGTTGTTATCAACGCTCAGTTCAGAAGCCTGCATCTCTGATGGTATGGGGTTGCATGAGTGTGTGTGGCATGGGCAGCTTGCATGTCTGGAAAGGCACCATCAATGCAGAAAAATATTTTCAGGTTCTAGAACAACATATGCACCTATCCAGACGTCATCTCTTTCAGGGAAGACCCGGCATTTTTCAACAAGATAATGCCAGACCACATTCTGCATCAATCACAACATCATGGCTGCGTAGGAGAAGGATCCGGGTACTGAAATGGCCAGTCTGCAGTCCAGATCTTTCACCTATAGAGAACATTTGGCGCATCATAAAGAGGAAGGTGCAACAAAGAAGGCCCAAGACGATGGAACAGTTAGAGGCCTGTATTAGACAAGAATGGGAGAGCATTCCTATTTCTAAACTTGAGAAACTGGTCTCCTCGGTCCCCAGACGTCTGTTGAGTGTTGTAAGAAGAAGGGGAGATGCCACACAGTGGTGCAAATGGCCTTGTCCCAACTTTTTGGGGATTTGTTGACACCATGAAATTCTGATTCAACATATTTTTCCCTTAAAATGGTACATTTTCTCAGTTTAAACTTTTGTTTCGTGATTTATGTTCTATTCTGAATAAAATATTAGAAGTTGGCACCTCCACATCATTGCATTCAGTTTTTATTCACGATTTGTATAGTGTCCCAACTTTTTGGAATCCGGTTTGTAGTTGGGTCTCATACAATTTGGTGATATTACTTTGTTTGGTACTGGTATGACCAGTTATATTTATTGGGGGCCCTTTTTTGGTTGATATGCGCATGCATGGTTCTTTGTAGCCGATACTACATATCCTTCCATGGCTACAAACATGCAGTGTGCGTATCACACTATAGTGTACATTTGCGTATGGTCCCAACACACCAGCTGACCAACATAGTTCCAGTCCAGGTCCTTCATAACGGTTACAGTATCTTTGAGCAACTGACAATATAGAAAAACACAATAGTTCACATAGATTTCCAGGAAGAATGAAATGAGCTCTCTAAAGACATAAAGATACTCATAAAACTGTCACCACCAGACATCTGAGAAGCTCTGACAGACGTTCTTCAGAACCTCCTGCTTGAGGTTCTTTTGTTTTGCTTTCGTTTTGTCATCTTGTTTCCCTCTCTCAGCTGTCATTAAGTTGCACTGATTGCATCCCTTTAAATCCCCTCCCATACTGCATCACTTTGCGGTTTATACAACTTCCTGGAGTGTGTACATGCTGGATGCTACAACTGATGCTTCTACAGATAAGTCTGTTCATTGATTTGTGTTTTCCTGTTTGCATGATCCTAGGTGACCCTGACTCCCTCCGTATTAAGTGTAGGGAGCCGGTGGTTGTGTCCCCTCACTATTATAGAGTGTTCAGGTGTCATACAGTCGAGGCACGAGGGCATGCAATTTTCTATCATAGAGATCTTTGCATGGGCTGAGAAGACAGGGAGAGTTTCAGGGCTTAAATTGGGGTCACCCTTTTGTTCCTTAGTTTCGGATCAAGCCAGTCGGATCCTTATTTGTAACTTCTTGTTTTCTGTTACACCATCCGTGACAAAAACACACACCAACTAGCATACACGTGCACCTCGCCCAGCCCTCACTGCTCTATAACAGTTGATGTTTGTGCTTGGATTCTGGGATCCCAAATCTGCAGGGACCCATACGATATTCCCTTTAGCTGCAAATGTTAACTTATATAACGCAAATCTGTATTTATCAACTGTACCTATTGAGAGACAGACACTGTCTATTCCGCCATTATTAAACTAAAAGGAGGAGACCATCTTTTTCAGGGCCATCAACCAGGTCTATTTGTGTGTCCTTTGTCCAACTGGCAGCCTCATGCGAGTATCTCCTGCGAGTGGTAACGAGAAAATTAACGTCAAGCCTCAATTGCCCGTTTACGTGAATTCCTTTTCCACACAGTTGAAATGTTATTTTATTGAAGGGGTTAAATTTCAATTTAATTAAACCAGCATATAAGTGATCAGTAGCATAGCAATACATAGGCTTGGGCACCTACTTCTGTGAGTGATCATGAAAAATTGAGCGTCACAAATATTTAGACAGCACTCCTTTATTGGTGATAATTAATGATTTTATTTCATGTTATTTCAGCCGGAATAGGTGGTATGTCAGTTGCAACGTTTCAGGCTTTATAATCGCCCTTCATCAGGCTGACAAGACATAATGTACAGAAAGAAAAATTCATAAGGTGGCCATAGAGATCAAAAATACATGATAATATAAATAGGTGCACAAATACATGATTATACAGCTAAAAATATATAACATGAAAAAGAGAGAGGGCTATCTGGAAGTTTCATATGGTAATGTTACAATCACATATGCAATACATATTCCAAAGAGCTCGATTCTATACAGTAGCACTGGGAGCAACTGTGCTCGGTACATGAGTGCTAGTACTGTGTGCGGTGTGCACTGCGGCCAAAGGGGAAGGGGATGGCCCCAGAGTATACTAGTACACAGAGACATCTATTGTGGCAATAAGTAATTTACTTTCTGTTATGGCTGCAAGCCATATAACTACATATAAATGCTAAATTTGGATGGCGGGGTAGTCAGGGCACACCTGCGGCAGAGAGCTGCCACTGGTTAGTCCCAAGTACCACACCATTCAATCAGACTGAGACAACATGAGACAGTGTATAATAGAGAAATAAGGGAAAAACTCCTAGGAGTGCATAATTAACCTTCTGAGGACAGAATATCGAGATGCAGAAGAGGCTTCTGGGGTAGGGGGAATACGAGGACCTATACATGATAACAAGGTACACTGCAGTACAATTAAGCATGGGTAAATAACTCACCACTCTGAGGACCACACTTAGTATACAGCTGGCGCTTGGTTGCATGTGGGGTGCGCCATCTTTAAGTATCCCCTGGTGGCCAGTGATAGGTGAGTGGGGGTCATGTGGTACAGGTAGTGGGTGGGCCCAGTCACTGGAGCGAGGTCTGGGGCCTAGAATGTTAATTTGACACAAGCAAGTGTGCCGATACATCACTTCCGGTTATCGGACTCGTACCCGGAAGTGGCGTGCGTGTCACGGTGGTTGTAGTGCCATGTGATCTGGTCACATGATCGCACTATCCCTAATTGAACTAGGAGGGACGGAATTGCTAATACAGCCATGCGCTAGTTAGGGGGCGATACTGGGGCACATAAGTAGGGCAGTGTCCCTATAGAATGCCTGCGCTAGTTAGGGGGCGGTACTGGGGCACAAGGCAGGGCAGTGTCCCTATGGAATGCCTGCGCATCAGATCATGGGCAGCTATCTGAGTACGAGGTATATGGTATATATGTCTCCCTTAAAATATAAGGCAGCTTATCTGAGTCAAAACTACATAAGTATCCATTAAAATACAAAATGTGACATAATGGGGCCCAAAAGCAGGGCAGTGTCCCTATAGGATGCCTGCGCATCAGATCATGGGCAGCTATCTGAATAAGAGGTATATATGTCTCCATTGAAATACAAGGCATCATATCGTGAGCAGCTTATCTGAGTCAAAAATACATATGTATCCATAACATGACATAATGGGCAACAGGAAGACAAAACCGTCAAAGGTATAACCCCAATTAACTGTTTAACCAGGTTACATAGTTCCAAGGGCATCAGAGGAGGATGGCCATGGAGCTAGGCAGGCTGGGTTGGACGAGGTAATCGCCCCAACGTCCATATAAGAAAACTAAACTGGATACTAGCACGGTGTTCAGAAGACGGGTGAGAACAGTACCACGAGATGGTAGGTAGAGGACACGGTTGTCTTGACTATACCACGAGATGGTAGGTCGAGGACCCGGTTGTCTTGACTACACCCTTTGGATGCTCAGCAGAGGTATCTTGGGACCGTAAAGTGTGCTTTGCGGAAGTCACCATCCGCTACTGAACAGTTCTGGTCCTGTAAGAGAAGTACATGAAACCGATATAAATCACGTTGTAAAGGACTATATATACAATTGGCCTAAAGGTAATCCTTATTCAACCCGACCGGTTGTAGGGTACATAACCGACGGATCCAGGACATCTCTCTCTCCTGTAGCACTGCCTGACGGTCCCCCCCCCTCGTCTAAGAGGAGGAATCCAGTCAATTACCTGGAAACGTAATTGGCTGATGGCGTGTTTATGTTCCAAAAAGTGTTCGACCAGAGGGGCATCAGTTTTTTTTGGTACGGATGTTCGATTTGTGTTGGCAGATACGTTCTTTGATTTTCTGAATGGTCTGACCAACATAGCCAAGGCCGCAGGGGCATTTGATAAGATATATGACGAAGCTCGTCTGGCACGAGAAGTGGCCTTGGATCTTGAACGTCTTACCTGATGTGGGGTGGGTGTAGGTGGGACCTTTGGTGACGCTACTGCACTGGGCACATGAAAGGCACGGGTAGGTGCCATTGATAGGAGAACCTGTGATGGTGGTCTGGATACCGGAGCCCTTGCTACTCCCAATGTCAGATTTAACTAGTAAATCTCTAATGTTTTTCGCTCTTTTGTAGGACATAAGTGGCATTTCTCTAAAGACATTGGGGAAATTACTGGCAAGGATGTGCCAGTGTTTTTTGATGATTTTTTTGATCTCCATGCTTTGGTGTGAAAACGTGGTTACGCATAGGATACGTTTCTGGCTGGATGGTTCTGAACGCGCCTTAGATGTCAGGAGATTATTTCTTGGGATCTCAGCTACTTTTTGGGTATGTGAGTCTAGGATGTGGGATGGGAAGCCCCTTGCCATAAACTTGGACGACATCTCGTGGAGTCTGTGATCCAATATGGATGTGTCGGATACAATCCGTTTAACCCTCATCAACTGGGATCGAGGAAGGGATCAAGTTAAGCCTGGGGGGTGAAAGCTATTGTACCTCAGTAGGCTGTTTCTATCAGTGGGTTTAGTGTACAAGTCAGTAGTGATGCTTTTGTCCCTTACCTTCAGACAGACATCCAGAAAAGAGATTTCGGACTGACTGGAGCTCAGAGAGAGAGAGATGGTGGAAACGCTGGTGTTAATGTCCCGATGGAAGGTTTGAAGATCTTCCTCTGTACCCTGCCAAATACAGAAGATATCGTCAATATATCTAACCCAGCAGTGTGCGTGATCCTTAAACATTGCATGGGGGTATACATCCTTTTCCTCAAAGGAATTAATGTAGATGACGGCGAACGTAGGTGCTACGTTACACCCCATCGCTGTCCCGGATGTCTGTAAATAAAATTGGTCCTCAAAAAGAAAATAATTACGCTTGAGGACAAATGTCAGTAGGGACAGTATGAATTCCTGTTCGGCTGGAGAGAATTCTGCCTCTTTGGATAGGGCAGTCCTGACGCATTCAATTCCTGCGTCTGTGGGGATGTTGGTATATAGGCAAGGCCTAAGTTGAGAGCTGATTTTTCGTCTGTGGAGAGGTTTCTTTTGGATAAATTGATAGTCAGATCCTCGGAGTTACAGGGGTCTGTGTCTAGTTCCTGTACGTGGACCTGGTTCGAATCGGGTCCCGGGACTGGGAACGGAAATTCTGTCTTCCTCTTCCTGTGTTTCTTCCCCGCCCTCCTTGTCGGCCTCTGCCTCTGTTGCGGCCAGTAGCTCTGTCTAAAAAATCGGCCTCACTCGCACTTGAGGATCCCGAAGTAAAGGGGGGTACGGTATCTGTAGTTGGGAAGTCTCGTGATACTGTGCGGTATACCTGGTTTGTAGAGTAGTCCTTGACTTCTCTCTGGAACTTGGACTTCTTACGTTCCTCTAGGGTACGTCTGAAATGGTTGTTTTTCTGGGTCAGATTAGTACGGATGGATGCTGCTTCATCCGTTGGTGTTTCTCGGAAAAGGTTCTGTTCCAACGTAGTGATCTCCTCCTTGGTTTTCTTGATTTCTTTATTTGCACTCTCAAGGGTTAAAAGGATAATGTCGAATGACGCTTTATTTAAAATTCTCTCGAATTGCAGACAGAATTCAGGATCTTCTGAGAACAGGGTAGGTCGGAGGTTGCAACGGAGACCCCGTGGGATGATTTTCTTTTTATAGTATTCTGCCAGGGTCACCATGTGTAGCTCCAATGATATGGCTTTGCGGTATGTTTTCTCAAGTGCGTTCACAGAAGCCCTTGGGTTAGAGTTTGATAGAAACTCATTTGAAGCGGTGATTGAAGAAAAATTGAGCGTCAGGGCTCAATCGTCGGTTTTACGTTTATTCTATATCCATATGGTTGGACTTTTTTTGGGGGGGGATTGTTCAATTCAATGAAACCAGCATAACAAGGCTAGGGCAGTTACTTACCTGTGAGTGTTAACGTGAAATTGAGCATCAAACCTGACCCTTAATAGTCTGTTTAGCTTTATTTTATATCCATATGGTTGGAATTTTATTATTTTGGGGATTATTCAATTTAATGAAACCATATATACGTGATTACTACAACAATACACAGAGTAGCACACAAAATTATCTGTAAGTGATAACGAATTTAGGCCTAAATTAGTTTTCCTTTATTTCTGTCTCCACACATTTCCAATAAATTTTTTGGGAGGGAATTATATTCAAACTAGCTCCACATATACATGTTTACTACATCAATACACAGTATAGTGCACAACATCTCTGAGAGGCCCAAAAATTGAGACGATTACTCTTACCGGTAATTGGATTTTCCAATAGCCTCCACAACGGCACTCCAGGAGGGTGTCCCCGCCTCCCCAGGACAAAAAACAACGTAGAAGCTCAGGTTTAAAAGGCCCCCTCCCCTTACCTGCTTCAGTTAATGATATAGGACTCGGTTAGTTAGTTAGTTCAAGAACTGTATTGATATAATGATAACATAACACTCCCACAATAATTACACAACTTGGGTAGGGAATCCAGTGCCATTGTGGAGGCTATAGGAAAATCCAATTACCGGTAAGAGTAATCGTCTCTTTCCCCCGGTGCCTCCACAATGGCACTCCAGGAGGATTAATAGAGAAATAAACTCTAGGGTGGGACTACTGCAGATAAGACTTTTTTGCCATACGATAAATCAAGATTTTGCAGTACATCTATTTTATAATGTTTAAAGAAAGTACTTGGATTCTTCCACGTAGCTGCTCTGCATATCTGTTCTACTGAGGCAGAGGCATTTTCTGCCCATGAGGCCGACACATCTCTGGTAGAGTGTGCTTTGATCCCTTTAGGGGGGGTCAAGCTTCTCTGCAGGTAGCAGAATTCGATGGTTTTTCGGATCCATCTGGATATGGTGTTCTTGCTTGCCGCTGATCCCTTATGCTGGCCTTGATACTGAAGGAGGAGATGGTCCGATTTTCAGAATACCACTTTGACTTCCAGGTAAGTTGCAGACATCTTCTGACATCCAGATTATGGTATTTTCTCTCTAAGTCAGAGGCTGGATTTTCACAAAAGGATGGAAGCGACACCTCCTGTTGGCGATGGAATTTTGAGACCACCTTAGGTAGAAACATTGGGGTGTGTCTAAGGATAATACGGTTCTCTAACACTGTGACATAGGGTGCTTTACAGGAAAAGGCCTGGATCCCACCTACCTGTCACCACCAGACATCTGAGAAGCTCTGACAGACGTTCTTCAGAACCTCCTGCTTGAGGTTCTTTTGTTTTGCTTTCATTTTGTCATCTCGTTTCCCTCTCTCAGCTGTCATCTAGTTGCACTGATTGCATCCCTTTAAATACCCTCCCATACTGCATCACTTTGCGGTTTATACAACTTCCTGGAGTGTGTGCATGCTGGATGCTACTAGTGATTCTTCTACAGATAAGTCTGTTCATTGATTTGTGTTTTCCTGTTTGCTGGATCCTAGGTGACCCTGACTCCCTCCGTATTAAGTGTAGGAAGCCGGTGGTCATGTCCCCTCACTATTATAGGGTGTTCAGGTGTCATACAGTCGAGGAACGAGGGTATGCAATCATCTACCATAGAGATTTTTGCATAGGCTGAGCAGTAAGGGAGAGAGCCAGGGCTGTTACAGGGCTTACCCTTTGGTTCCTTAGTTTTGGATCCAGTCAGTCGGATCTTCATTTTGTGTCTTCTAGTTTTCTGTACACCTTCCGTGACATTATAAACCGCCAAAACCGTCTTAAAGGGACTCTGTCACCAGTTTCTAACCCCCCCTTTTAAAACTATTGTTCTGTCCATGGCGCCCTTGTGATTACAAAGGTGTTGTTATAAGATAAATCCGCCGTCTCGTTTTGATAAAAAAAAACTTTTATCTAACCTGTCAATCTTGTGGATAAGGTGCCCAGGGCGTTTCTCAAGGTCTGAAGCTGCCGCCCGCCGCCGCCGCCGTTGGTGCCCAGCTCCTCCTCTGATCCTTTCAGCGCCGCCTGAATGTAAAGAAATACGCCTCCGGCTCTCCCTCAGTGCCCCCTCCTTCTTTTCAAAGATCCCGCGCGTGCGCACAGGCCTGTGCCTGATGCGCCCGTGCAGGACTTTTAGATTCAGCCTCATTGAGCAAAGTGCGCATGCGCGCGCACTTCGCTCAACCTCCTCATAAGACGAACACTGTGCGCACGCGCAGGATCTTTGAAAAGAAGGAGGGGGCACTGAGGGAGAGCCGGAGGCGTATTTCTTTACATTCAGGCGGCGCTGAAAGGATCAGAGGAGGAGCTGGGCACCAATGGCGGCGGCGGCGGGCGGCAGCTTCAGACCTTGAGAAACGCCCTGGGCACCTTATCCACAAGATTGACAGGTTAGATAAAAGTTTTTTTTATCAAAACGGGACGGCGGATTTATCTTATAACAACACCTTTGTAATCACAAGGGCGCCATGGACAGAACAATAGTTTTAAAAGGGGGGGTTAGAAACTGGTGACAGAGTCCCTTTAAGCATGAATCCGGTTTCAACCTTGATTGACCGCATGCAGGGTCTTTCACTGGAGGTCGCAGATCTCTCAGTTTGAGGTGACCGTTTCTGCTTGCGTTCATGGACGTTGTTCTGAGCCTAAAATCTTGCTTCCGGATACGTTCTCCGGGGGTAATGAGAATTTAGTTTGTTTCAGAGAGGCTTGCAAACTCCATTTTCGCCTACTTCCCCATTCCTCTGGTGATGAGGAGCGGAGGGTGGGGATCATCATCTCGCTACTCAGGGATAACGCTCAGTCCTGGGCCTTTTTTGCTGCCGGTGGTGGCACGGCCCCTCCGTTCAGTGGATTAATTTTTTTTAGCCCTGGGTCAGATATATGATGATCCGGATGGTATTGCTCTGGCTCTGAGTCTAGACTACGTCTTTTATGCCAGGGTAAACAGTCCGCAGAGATATACTGTTCAGAATTTCGGAGATGGGCAGCTGATACTGGTTGGAATGATGCTGCACTCCGAAGTCAATTTTGCCATGGTCTTTCAGAGGGATTGAAAGATGCATTTGCCTTTCATTTGCCTTTGGACTCTGCCATGTCTCGGGCCGTTCGTATTGACAGGCGTCTTAGAGAGAGAGGAGAGATCACTTCTTCCTGTCATACTCAGTCCAAGGACAGTGCGGCGGTCTCATTCAGTGTGCAGGGGTCTCAGTCTCTCTCAATCCCCTCTGAGCAGGAGCCCATGCACCTGGGTTTGCTTGCCTCTGACAATAGAAGATTCAGCTCTCAGAGGAGGGTTTGTTTCTGTTGTGGAGGTATAAATCATTTGGCAAATGTTTGTCCCTCTAGGAGATCCAGGCAGTTTTTTGAGAGTAATAAAGAAACAAGAAGAAAAAAATCCTCTAAAAACATTCCATCTGTTACTATTGGCAAGGTTGATGCGGAAATTGAAGGTTTTCCGTTTGCTTGTAGTTCCCTTTTGTCCTACCTGCCAGGGTGGCGTTAGAGAGCAAGAACATTTTTTGCAAGATTTTTGTAGATAGTGGAGCAGCTGTCAATCTCATTAATAATCAATTTGCTATTACACATGGTTTCCAGGTGTGCACTTTGGAAAAGGATATACCTGTTTTTGCTATTGATTCCACTCCACTTTCTCAGAAATCGTTAAAGGGCATAGTTCACAATATCCGTTTGATTGTGAGTGATGCTCATGTTGAGGATGTGTCATGTTTTGTCCTAGGTGGGTTGCCTACTCCTCTAGTGTTGGGGCTACCCTGGCTCACTAAACATAACCCCACCATTGATTGGCAAGCGAGGCAAATAAATGGTTGGAGTGACTTTTGCTGAGAGAATTGCCTCACGACATCTGTTTCAGAGGTTTCTACTAAGACTGTACCATCATTTCTCTCTGAACTTCTGACCTACGAGTAGGGCTATTCTGAGGCATCTCTGGTATGCTCTGTGTATGGGAACATGGTAATATGCGCCTGAGAGCTCTATAGTTATCATGTAACAACTGTGGGATAGGAGATTCACTGTGGATCTGATTGATTCCATTTTGAATCTCTTGTAGGTCATGTATTTGTTTAGTTTTTTAAATTGATTATTAGTCTGAAGGATCTGTTTGGTTTTTGAATAAGGAATATGGGAGAATAAAATCCCCGCCTCTCCTGATCTTGCGGAACTGGAACAATTACGCCCTTTTTTATGAGAGATGATAGCTCCAATTCTAAGGCCTGCTGTCTTTCTGGTCTTTTTAACGGTTTGTTGATGGTGAAGTGCTCTGGAGGAGCCGTATCGAATTCTAGTTTGTACCCCATGGATACAGTGTTTATAATACAAGGGGCAGACGAGATCTTTTCCCAGGCTTTGGAGAACATCCTTAACTTGCCACCTACTTGATGCCTGGCGTCATTGACCGGGTTTGGAAGTGGATTTGTGGTTGAATAGGAACCCCCTCCCTCTCCCTCTGGAGGACTGCCATCTACCGGTGCTGTCTTTCCTCTTCTGGTCCGGTCTATTTCTCCTTGGATTCCGAAAGGATCGACGCTGCTGATAAAATTTTGATTCTGAAGGAAATCCTTTCTTTCTGTCCGATGCTTTCTCTAGAATGTCCTCAAGGACTGACCCGAACAGCTTATCCCCCTTACACGGAATGGCGCATAGCTTACTCTTTGAGCTGGGGTCACTGGACCAAGATCTAAGCCATATAGCTCTTCTCGTGAAATTGGAAAGGGCTGAGGATCTAGCAGGGAGCTTCACCAGATTTGCGGACGCATCTGACAAGAAATTACAGGCCTGTTTTAGGGTAGGTATTGAGGCCAGGATCTCTTCCCTTGGAGTCCCTACTGCCAGCTGTTCTTCAAGCTGATTTAGCCATACTGACAGGGATCTTGATGTGCATGTAGCAGCTATACTGGGCCTAAGCATAGCTGTGTTTGTCTCCCATGCACGTTTTAATAACCCCTCGCATTTATTATCCATGGGATCTTTTAGCAGGCCCATGTCCTCAAAGGGAAGAGACATCTTTTTAGATATTCTGGCGACAGGTGCATCAATCTTAGGCGTCTTGTCCCACAGAACTGAATCCTCCTCAGTAAATGGGTATTTCCTCTTAAAGGAGGCTGAGATTAAATTCTTTTTCTCAGGGTCTTTTCATTATTTTTTAATCAATGTTTTAATATTACTATGGACAGGAAAGACTTTCCTTTTCTTCTCCCCCAGCCCCTGGAACATTCTGTCCTGCACGGACTGAGGCTCCTTAGTCTCTTCAATTTTCATTGTGGCCCTAATGGTTCTTAACAGCCTTTCGGTCTCTTCTGGGCTACAAAGGGGTCTCCCTAATTCCTCATCAGAGGATTCGGTTTCCTCAAGGGATAATACTTCTCCCTCCTCAGAGTCAAGCTCCGGCTGATGGTCCGACACCTGGGATCTTTGCAAGGTGGAGGGCTGAGGAGAACACGGAGGGAGTCTTGTATCAATTGCTGATTTCACCTCTTTAATCATATCACGGATTGATTCAAGAAGAGAGGGTGATTCCTCCGCCACTATCTTGTCCGTATATTTAGGACACAGTGATTTCTTGGATTTAGAGGGTAGAGATTTTCTGCACATTGCACATCTTTTCTTAGATAAAGATTCCCCAGATCTTCTGGGGCTGGTGTCCTTGCCCTGAAAGATAATATTTAAATCCTTTTCAGGGCTTTATAATAGAGCTACTCCATACACCAGCACCACACCATTGAGGGAATAGCCATGTGCTCTCTCACCCCCCCTCCCCCTAAACAGGGTCAAATAACAAACGGGAAGGAGGCTTACCGCGCTCTGGGCGGCAGGATCCACAGGTTTACGGGCCTAAGAAGCTTCCACAGGAGCCGACATGTCACAGAAGTGAAGCAGGACGTCAAACTCCGTGCTCCCAGCCCTATATCCGCCAGTCCTCTGACGTCACCCGTCACTGGAAGTGACGCCGAGGACTGGCAACTTTAACTTCCGCCTGTGTGCACGCGCGATCCCTCGTTCCTGCAGCCCGTGGCTACCTTCAGAGAAGGACTTATGCCTAAGGAATGGGGACAGGTTTGTTAACCCACGACCTCTGCACGGCCCTCCCGGATGGGGCAAGTTCTCCAGGCCGTGCGCGGTGAACCCCCGCCGTAGCAGGAGCGGCTTCCACGCGATCCCGAGGACAGGAAACAACAAAACTGAAGCAGGTAAGGGGAGGGGGCCTTTTAAACCTGAGCTTCTACGTTGTTTCCTGTCCTGGGGAGGCGGGAACACCCTCCTGGAGTGCCGTTGTGGAGGCGCTGGGGAAAATCAGGACTAAGGAAGGGTTCCAAATGAAAGACCCAGAGCCAGAATTTGAGTAGTAGCAGCACCAGTTATCTGGCCAGAAGTAGTAGTAGTAGGCTGCAGTTGTATCTGCTGGCTTTAGAAAGGCGCAACATTATTTTTGAGGACGATGAGATTGTGGATTGGATGGCTTATTCCTCCTCTGAGTCGCAGCAGAATGACATGTAGGTGACTTCAGAGTCTGACACCATTCCTTTTTCCTAAAAAGTAGCAAGTAAACTTATGACGGATAGTCAAGAGAGTCTCCTTTTTGACTATTTGTGTGAGAGCCGTCACCGTTTGGGCTGCCCTGAGGACGAGTTTGGGGAGGAGGCTGGGGACCCCATGCATACCTATGTTAATGGTGGTGGTAAGTGGCACCTGTAGCTTCGGCATTGGCAGTGGTGGCAGCAACAGAGGCAGTTGGATTAAATGCAAGGGAGGGGGACCCAAGAGCCCACCATAATATCTAACAGTCTAATAAAAGTGGCATGGAGGGTGAAGACTCCAATGATGATTGTGTGCTGGACAGGACCTGGGACCCAGATCGGGGTGCTAATCCCCTACTGCCACCACCATTAACACAATGAATTTCCCACTACTATTACTACTACTACCCATAAAATTCCTTGTATGTTCCATGCTATGCTGCTTCTGCCACTATTGCAGTCACATGCCACTATATACCTCTTCCACATCACACTGCTGCTGCTGTTCCCAATTAAAAGGGAGAATTTTTTTATGCTCGTTCACAATGAGCCACTTTTTATTCTGGTAGTCAACACGTTCCTACCCTGTCAAGGCTTATTTTTTGGATGCTTGGTCCCCCAAGCCCCTTTTCTTTTTTTTTTTCCCATCCCATAACACAGTGTTTTTAAATATCATCTGCCGCAAAAAGGGACAATTTGGGGAAACTTTGGAATATGAAAAAGCATATTAACACTGTCAAATGTGCATTTACCCATAGCTATGTATGTCAGTGTCACTCAGACATCATGTACTATTGTTGTCATTGCGTTCCAGAGCTTGAGGAGTGAAAAAGAAAAGAAAAGAGAGAGGTTTATCTAAAAAGTCCTAGGAGGCCAGAGGCCGTCATATACCAACTTTCAGGGCAATTGGAGAAACTTGGGTTCGGACCAAATCGATTCGGGTTTGAACCAAATTCTTTAAAAAATTTTGATACCTGGACCCGAAACAACTATCAAGTGGTTTACTGATCTCTAATTCTAATTACTGATCTTTTCTGGTCATATAAAACCTTCCACACAACTTCTCCAACCATCTAATGACTTCTACAATATTTGTTTCACAGCTCGTGAATCCGGGTGAAGATCTGAACATTATATATGTTACAGAGACATATGTGAGGGGTGATGAGCAGAGTATAGAGGACATTCCTACAGATAACCACCCAGGTGAGTAGTAACTACTAAGTAAAGCAGAGAAGACTCACAGATTCTATTCATTCACTGGATACTAAAATTTTAAGTTGAATTTTTAGGTTCTGTCTTTTTTTTCAACTAAAATTCAAATTAATTATGGATGTATATATGATAGCGTTATGGGTGATAAAACCTGATAAGCATTTATAATATGGATATAAAAAGTATACCTGGATTAAGGACATAAAATATACCAATGTGAACGAGGCCTATTTCATTATCCCCTATTAGGGTCATATCAAGTTATTGTGTGCAAACAATACAGAACATCGAGACGTGCACCTAGATAAGAGAAGAGTCTTTACTACTGGGTACATTAACTAACACTGGCGTTTTAGACACCGATCTTAAAAAGGCCTTGTGCTGGCGTGCAACAGAATCTGTGATATATAAATCTGTTCTTAAGTGACCCCCTATGGGTGTTACGATAGTCAGTAGGGTCTAGGAGAAAGAGACCTAGATGGTAGATCATAAAATAACAAACCTCATGGGAAGTAAGAAAGACGACGATTACTTCCCAAATTATGTTGTATTGTGAGAAGACGTCGGCAATCTAATTCTGTAACTGACAAGGGGTTTATCTATAAGGTTAGTTCTTCTAAAACCATCTCAACAGGTTGATGTGCCAGATATGAACCTTGAAACTATTGCAGAGCCAGGTTTGTGGTGGCCCCAATGCTACGCTGGGTCCCCCAGACAACGCTGCGGTGTCACCATGTGTTGCTGCTCTCCGGAAGAGATGTTAAGGCGTGGTGCACCCCTCGAGAGTCAGGGTCTGCAGTAAACCAGTGTACTTCTTTACTGGAGGAATTCAAGTGTAAAACAATACAGGCGAGGCATAGGGATGACTTCTCCAGTCTCCTCCCTGGCAGAACAAAGGTTTGATGTTGAGGAAAGGCCTGAGCTAGCTGTTACTTTCTCTCTCCCAGAAGTATGGTACCCTGGTCAAAGGCTGGAGGCCCACAGTTGTAGCTCAGTAGTCCGACTGGGTCCATGGCCACAGGGCTGCAGTCCCATAGTCTGTGGCTCAGTGTCCCCATCTCAGCGTCTTCTTCTGGTGACTCATGCAGACTGGCATTAGTCTCCTCTTAGAAGCTCTGATTCCTAAGTGCAGAGCACTAGGGTCTCTGACTGTTCTCCTTATATACCGTTTCTGGCTGAACTAGAACCTTCTAGTGGGAGGGGTGGAGTGGAGAAGCTCAGCACTAAACTCTCTTCTGCCATAGAGCTTCAATGACAATGACAGCAGTTGTTCCAGACACAAACAAGTTTCCAGACATAACAACAGAGCTCTTCTTTAAACCCTATGGTAGCTGTGGAAAAAGAAATGCAGTATTAAACAGTGAAAGTTAACCCTTTCAAGTGAAATAAAGTAAGAAGTATATAACTTTGCCATGGAAATAGGCAAATGTCCAGACTTCATTGTACCCCAGCTGCAGGGCACTACACTAAGAAAAAGTAACATGTGTGCCAGTGTTCTGCCTTGTCATCTTGTACGGGAAATACACTGTATGTGGCCCTATTTACTGTTCTTTAGTGCAGTACAGTATTTCGGGGCACTGAGTAGCAGAGAAAATACATTATTAGGGTTATAAGTAGGATTATACTACTAACGCTTTCACCACACGAGGATTTAACATTTTTGCATTTTCGTTTTTCACCCCCTGCTTTTTCGGGGGCCAAACCTTTTTTATTTTTCAGTATAAACAAAGAAGAGCGGATATGTCAAACATATGCACAACAGTAATTATACTGCCCATGGAGTCTGTGTGATATAGTTGCTGCGGTGGTGCTCTTTCACAGAACAAAGTCCCAATAATATATCCAAACAAAGAATATAGTCATGGCACTCACCAGCATAAAGTCTTCCTTTATTTCTCCATATAAAACCAAACAGGGTGGTCAGATGTGGGGCGCCCAGCAACAGTGGGTTTGCGCAAAACTACCCTGTTTGTTTTTACATGGAGAAATAAAGGAAGAAGATTTTTTTGCTGGTGATTGCCGTGACATCATCAATATAAAAAAGCGGATAATCCCTTTATAATTGTACTCAATGTAGTGGGAAGTTAGAAAATCCCAAATGGGGTCAAATTGAAAAAAATATAAATAAATATTTTGCCACTGGTTTTTGGGTTTTGTTTTTATAGTGTGCCCTATGTGGTAAAACAGACCTGTTACCTTTATTGTCCAGGTCAGTATGATTGCAGCAATACCAGATTTGTATAGTTTTTCTTGAGAAAAGGTAATTTTTCTTTTCATTTTCATATTCTGACCCCTTTATTTATTTTTGTTATGTCTATGGAGCGGTTTGGCTTCCTCAGTGTTTGTGGGGTGATCTGTACTTTTTTTTAATACAATTTTGGGGTGTGTCATACTCTTTTATTACTTTTTATTACATTTTTGGGGGAGGTGATGCGACCAAAAACCAGTGTATTGGCCATTTTGATTTGTTTTTCTGTTTCGCTATTTGCTGTATGGGATCAAGATTTTTTAATTTTAATAGTAAAGGTGTTTTCACAAATGGCAAAGTCTATGATGTTTTGTTTTTTATTGTTTATTTTGATTTTAGAGAAAGGGGAGTGATTACAATTTTTTTAAATAAATATATATAGTTAAGGCTGCATGCAGCCTGTAATTGTGGGAGGGGCCAGGTCCCCTTCTTAAACCCCCTGCTTACAACCCTCATTGCCGCGCTCGCTCCTCCGTTTGTTTTGTGACTCACGTCACTTCCGGTAGGTGTCGGCGTCAGGTAAGTTGCGCCGCCCGCCTCGCACCTCGTGTCCTCGGTCATTCCGCTCCCCCTCCTCCTCAAGCTCGCCATCTCGGGGTCTCGTCGGCGCCACGCCTCCTCCGCTCCGACCAATGCGTTACCAATCGGGGTCAGGGTCCCTCCTGGGCCCACCCACCGCCCCCCCTGTCCGGCCGGCCCTCCAGGCAATAGTGTCCTGGGCAGTGCAGAGCCGCAGCACTGCACCATGTATCCCAATGGAGGTTGCATGTGCGCACAGGGTCATGTGCCATGCATGGGGCAACTTGCCAGCAAAACCGCCGGTGCGGGCACATTACACCCTGGATCGCCAGTGCCTGGAGGTCGCATTCCCCCATCCGTGGGATACAGGCCGGCACTTCTCCACGTGCCACTGCTCCGCCAGTCCGCCCGTCCCTGGCTGGCGTCCACCCATCCGTGCCTCCTGCACCTGCCAGGCCAGCTGCTCACACACGCCTCCCGGGTCCGGCCCATGGCCCCCCAGGCCTTCCACGCCCCAGCCGGCCTCGCTCCATCCCTTCATCCCACGACCTTCCAGCCGGGCCTCGCGGGACCCCCGGTCATCGCCACCCCCATCCTCACATTTTAATTTCTTTTCTAGGTGCCAGTAGCGTCCGTGGTCCCCGCCGTGTCTTGTCGCAGCAATCTGACAGCAGGTTTAGGTATTGGGCGGGGGTATTACGGTCTCACCAAAAAAAAAAAAAAAAAAAAAAAAAAAAAAAAGGTATTTATCTTTCTCACAGGTTGCAGAAGGTTGCTACCAACCACTCGCAGGATTTCGTTAGTTCGAGGGTTTTTCTGGTAAGTTAATGCGGCAGTTCCTCCGTTCGGCATCTCCTACTCAACCTGGAACGTTCAGGTGTCCTCCCTGTCCAGGTACCCTGAAGCGTTCAGGGGCCTTCTCTGTCCATCTCAGCCTGAGACGTCCAGGCGTCTCTCTGTCCAGGTACCCTGAAGCGTTCAGGTGTCTTCTCTGTCCAGGTACCCTGAAGCGTTCAGGCGTCTTCTCTGTCCAGGTACCCTGAAGCGTTCAGGTGTCTTCTCTGTCCACCCTAGCCCGAAACGTTTAGGTGTCTTCTCTGTCCAGGTACCCTGAAGCATTCAGGTGTCTTCTCTGTCCACCCTAGCCTGAAACGTTCAGGTGTCTTCTCTGTCCACCCTAGCCTGAGGCGTTCAGGTGTCTTCTCTGTCCAGGTTCCCGTAGCGTGCAGGTGTCTTCTCTGTCCATCTAGCCTGAAACGTTCAGGGGTCTTCTCTGGCCAGGTACCCCGGGGCCCAAGGGTCTCCTCCATCCCCCGTTACCAACAGCACCAGGGTCTCGTTCTTGGTTGCTTCTGCCTACTGCACACAGCCCCCGTGACGGTCGCAACCAACACGTCAGGTGTCTTCTAGTTCCACGTACCTGGCTGCACCCAGGCAACCCTGCTGGCTTTCCCATCCCGAAACCTTCAGGTCACTCCTCCCCACCCACCCCGGTACCTTCAGGCCTCCTCCTCTCCGCAGTCTTCAACTCCGTCTCCGGGCTCGCCCGATATTCCTCTGTTCTCCGTTCAGTGTTCTTCCTCACCCCGCTGGTTCCTCCGGGTCCACTCCGTTATCTTCTCACGTCGCTCCTAACTTTTCCAGTCCTCAGGGCCAGCCGGGTCGTTCTCGTTAATCCTTAGACGGTAAGGCAAGAGTGTCGAATCCCAGCTTTCAGGTACGTCATCCATACATTCACCCACGGCCGCAGCAGCCACGGTACACGGTCCCCATGTCCGTTCCAGCTGCCATATTGTTGTCTCTAATTCCAGGTCTCGCTTAAGTCTCGACCAGCGGCGGAGCTATGTCTCAGGTCTCAGATATGGACGACGCATTGTCCCTCCCGGGTACTTCGGTCTCTGGCCAAGGCGGGACCGAGTCCCTCCGAAGATGGACCGTACCGAGGCTGGTGGCAGAGTTGAGCAGAAGGGGCATCAGGCACCCAGCCTCAGCCAGAAAGGCGGAGCTGTACAGGCTGTTGATGACGGAATCCGGTCCTCCCGAGAGAGAAGATCCGACCCCGTCCATCCAGCAGTCCTTGGTACAATTGCAGGCCTCAATGGATTCACTGGTCTCGTCCGTGGCCGACATCAGGTCCAGGGTGGTGGACTTGGAGGCCAGGGCACCGGATCCATCCCAGGCGGTGGTCCCTCTCAGCGATCCCCCTCTGTATCAGCTACCAGCTCCAGGTACGACCCCTGCCGCTCCCGTGGTGGCTCCGGCACACTTCGTGCCGGACAACATCAGGAAGGACATCTTGGCGGGCAAGGACGTGAATCTCGCGTCCATCCTGATCGCGTCCCACGATGCCGCTGATAATAAGACCTTTGACTGCGGGGAGATCTTGGTGGTCCTTCGGGCCAAAGATGGCCGCCTCAATCGCAAACTCACGGTGCCTGAGTTTGTCTTGGCCTTCAGCCTGTATAGGGATGTGATCTGCTCCACCTACCCAGCTCGCTGGGAGGAGCTGGACACATACCTATACAGGGTCACTGATCTGGGGCACAAGTACGGCGGCACGGCTTTTTATGACTATCATCGCTCCTTTTCAGCCAAGGCCGCCGCCGCGCTGACCCAGTTTCAGTTTTCTGTCAGTTGGGCCACCCTGGACATGGAATTGTTCTGCCGGCACTTCGCCGGTCTCCGGGCCCCCGCATGTTCGACGTGTCAGTCGATATTCCATGCCACCGAGTGGTGTCCCCAAACTGCTACGGCCCAGCCAGACAGGGTCATCCCAGGCCCCTCCGGGGTATCCCGCAGCCCCTCCTCCACCGATAAACTGGGCAGACCCATCGTGTACCTTGGCAACAGTCAAGTGTGCAACAATTTCAATTTCGGGTCATGTCTGTTCAGCGGGTGCAGGGCCCTGCACATCTGCTCCGTCTGCTTCAGGGCTCATCCCAGGTCCACATGTCCCAAGAAGGCATCCAAGCGCCTATGACTGGCCGACTGCAACATTGACCTCCTGGCCCTCCTGTTACGGGAGCATCCGGTGCCGGGTTTTGCGGATTTCCTGGTCACGGGCCTCTGCTTTGGCTTCGACACAGGGTTGGTGGCGCTCCCCCATTCCAACTGGGAGTGCGACAATCTGCAGTCGGCCAGAGCAGATCCTGCCGCTGTTCAGGAACTCCTGAACTCGGAGGTAGAGAAGGGGTTCCTCCTGGGCCCTTTCAGCCAAGTTCCCTTCTCTCGCTGGCGGATCAGCCCCATAGGCATTGTGTCCAAAAAGGACTCAAATAAAAAACGTCAATTTACGACCTCTCCGCCCCCCATGGTTCTGTCATCCCCAGCATCAACTCGCTGATTCCTTCTGAGGAGTTTACCATGTCATATGCCTCCATTGACGAGGCCATCGCCCTCATCCTCGGCGCTGGGAAAGGCGCCTGGCTGTCCAAAGCCGACATAGCGGACGCTTTTAAACTGCTGACCATCGCCCCACACCTATGGCAGTTTTATGGTATCCAGTGGGAGGGCAGGTTCTACTTTGCCAACCGGTTGACCTTTGGCTCCAAAAGCAGCCCGTGGTTATTTGACCAGTTGGCGCAGGCCTTACATTGGATCCTGCTCCACCTACGGCAGCACCCCAGCGGTCATCCACTACCTGGACGACTTCCTCCTTATAGAACCTCCGCTATGTCAGCCAACCGGGCTGCGCTCCCTCCTGGAGCTTTTTTCCGGCCTTTGCATTCCCATCTCGCAGGGGAAAACCTCGGGGCCAGTTACGTCCATCACCTTTCTGGGCATTGTCCTGGACTCCGACCGGATGGAGGCCAGGCTTCCAGAGGCAAAGCTGTCCCAGATCCGGGAAGTCGTGGCAGGGGCCATCACCTTGTCCCAGGTAACCAAGGTCGAGCTCCAGTCCATCCTGGGCCGGCTGAACTTTGCCTTGAGGGTGATGCCCCAGGGCAGGGCCTTCATCTCCCGCCTGCTCTCACTCCTTCCGGCGGCCTCCGAACCCAGCAGCATCATCCACCTGGACAGAGCTGCCATGGCAGATTTGCGCATGTGGGACAGCTTTCTTTCCACCTGGAACAGGGTCAGCCTGTTTGTGCCCCCATGGTCCCAGTCATCCGCCAGGGTGTTCTCTGATGCCGCGGCATCCCAGGGTTTCGCGGCCATCTCCGGATCCCAGTGGTTGGCTGGGCCATGGCCTCCTCAGGTCAGTGCTGACCCGCAGTCTCTCAGGTCATCCCCGTTTCTGGAATGTTACCCCATCGTGGCAGCCGCACCTGTCTGGGGTCACCTCTGGGCCAATTCCAGCGTCATGTTCATCACCGACAGTCAGGACCTGGTGGATATCATTTCCAAAGGCCGAGCCAAATCTGCCAGGGTCATGTCCTTGTTGCGCAAACTGGTCTGGCTGGCCATGGTCAATAATTTCCATTTCACTTGTGCCCATATCCCAGGTGCCAGCAACACGGCGGCCGATGCCTTGTCCAGGTTCAACTTTCAAACCTTCTTTCAGGTGTGTCCCGAAGCAGACCAGATCGGGCCCCGGATTCCCGGTTTCTACGACCTGATGTTGGATTGAGGTCCCTGCTGGCTACCGCCAAGGACCTCATGCACCGGTCCCTCTCGGTCAACACGGCCCGGAATTATAACACAGGTTGGAACCTGTTCCAAAAATTTTCCAAAGATCATCCTCAGCAAGATACAGCCTTCGTGTCATACATCATGGCTTTCATGGCCCATTGCCATGTCAATCTCAAGCTGGCACCCAGCACCATCCGTTTGTATCTGGCCGGGGCTCAACATTTCTTGGTTCTACAGAATCCCGAAGTGCGCACAGCTTTCACTTCCCAAGCCGTCAAGGCCACTCTCAGGGGCATTGAAAAAAGCAGCAAGGACTCAAATCCTTCCCGTCGGCCGGTCTCCGGCGAACTTTTCAGGCAACTTTCCGCATCCCTAGATGGCAACCCTTTTGGCCCTTCCGTTAGCCTGGTCATCAAGGCCGCGATGTACCTGAGCTTCTACGGCTTCCTGCGCCCAGGAGAATTCTCAGTCTCTTCCCAGAAGTCGATCTTCCTGAAGATAAAACAGCTGTCCTGGAATCAGGACCATCTGGTGTTAAGTCTTTCATCCACCAAGACGTCGCAAACCGGTCCTCCCATACAGATCCGCTTCTTCAAGTCCGAAAACGCCTGGTGCCTGGTGGTGGTACTCCAAGGTCTCCTTGATTCCACGCCTTCTCCGAATCCAGAGGCTCCGTTGCTCCCGTGCCAAGGGAAACCCCTATCCACGCCACAGTTTGTCTCATACATCCGTTCCCTGGTCGCTGGGTTAGGGGTGGACCCCAAAACCATATCGGGTCATTCCTTCCGCATCGGTGCGGCCTCCGCAGCTTCCAAGCACGGGACACCTCCGCACGTCATTCGCCACATGGGTAGGTGGAGATCTGCCTGTTTTTCCCGGTACATTCCGGATCCGCTGACTGACACCCGCCAGGTATTTCGTTCCTTGGTTTTGTAATCTGTTCCACACGCATTAAACAGCACCTTCCCTACCCAGTGTCTTTTGGCCCTCTTTTAGGCAGGCCCACGTCCCGTGGCTCCAGGCACACACCAGCCACTGTTAGGACCCCCTCCTGTCACCTCACTGACCGTGGCCGCGGCCACAAATAGTTAAGGCTGCATGCAGCCTGTAATTGTGGGAGGGGCCAGGTCCCCTTCTTAAACCCCCTGCTTACAACCCTCATTGCCGCGCTCGCTCCTCCGTTTGTTCCCCCCCCTTTTCCCACCCCTTTCTTCTACTCTCCCTAGGGTTGGCCCTCTTTTAGGCAGGCCCACGTCCCGTGGCTCCAGGCACACACCAGCCACTGTTAGGACCCCCTCCTGTCACCTCACTGACCGTGGCCGCGGCCACAAATATATATATATATTTTTTTTTTATAATATTCAAAACATTAAACATCAGACTCCATTAAACAGGCAGGGTCTCCACAGGAACATACACAGCAGCCATTAATTATTTAGGAGAACTGAGAGTGCTGCACACACTATGCAGCTTCCCCAATCCCTTAGGGGGAGCCATTGAAAACTGTTTTTTTTAGCTCCCAGATGCCTTAGTCACATTTGACCACACCATCTGAGGAAGTTAAATGTCTGCAATAGAGCGAACACCATCTTTAAAGTGTCGTACACGGCACTGGGCTTGAAGGGGCTAAAGGAGGCAGCAGGATGTGGAGGTTGTGAAAAGGGTAAAGACATGCTGGAAAACATGGGGCCATAGATTTCTGTGTGGCAAACTCTACAGACTACAAGAATGTTCACTGGAAGAAGTAGTCATGAAGGCCTGGGCCAGATGAGAACATAGGGAAAGCAAACAACCCTAGTCAGAGAAGACCTGTGAGTCACTGGATATAATTGTTTATTATCTGGTCACTATTTTATTAATTTGTCCTGTCAGCAGTGGGTCGATCCTCTGCAAGCTCCTGTATGGTATATGACCACTGTAATCATTCACGGTATGGTGGTATGTTTTACTTCCTGGATGTCCTACGACAGCACAGTCATGAATGGATTAACCCCTAGACAGACATAGGTTCATAAGCAGTAATGATTAATTAATTAACCAATCACCATGGACCCTACAAACCTGAAGACGGGAGCCAATTATTTCTCTTTATGAAGGGCGGAGTACCCGGATACTAGGTCAGTGCACTCCTCCAAACTGTGTTTGCTCTGAATGAGCCTGGTTAGCTCAGTTAGTAGAGAATCTTACTTTGTTCTGAGTATCAAGGGTTCAGGTCCCTGTTGAATTTACTCATGGTCTGTGTGCTACCTGTGCACACTGTGCTCACTTTGCTGTATGTTTCCTGGCAAGAATCATACAAGCGAGCTGGATACCTCTGTGTACGGAAAACCCAACTTCACGAATTCCCTTCTGAGATGGGAGAGTGAACACCCTCTCCCTCTCAGATGCGGAATTCCAAAGGGCCAGTACCTCCGCCTGAGGCGGAGCTGTTCCACTAAGAAAGCGTTTCTGCACCAGGTGATCGATTTATGCCAAAGATTCTTGGCTCGTGGTTATCCTGATCATGTTCTTAAATCGGCTTTCAAATCGGCCTTGGCGGAGGAACGATCTACCCTCCTTACTCCCAGACGTAGGCAGGCATCAACAAATAAACTGATTCGCCTCATAACTTCATATGATGGCGGAGCAAAATTAATATGGGACATCATAGACAGGAATTGGCACATTCTCACGATGGACCCGGACCTGAAGGAAGTAGTGGGGGACTACCCTCATATCACCTACCGATGTGGATAGGCTTGTACATAGCCAATATACCCCAATTACATCAAAGGATAGCTCTTGGCTCCGTAACCCGAATAACGGCTGCTACAGGTATAGCGGCTGTATTGCTTGTAAACACATCAAGACAGGTAAATCTTTTAAAAGTAACATTGCAGGCAGGGAATTTATTATTCAGGATTACATCAATTGTCGGACCAGAGGTGTTATTTACTCTCTCACTTGCCAATGTGGAAAGGAATACATTGGCAAGACGATCTGGGATTTTCGCAGGAGGGTGGGTAAACACCTCAATGACATTGCCAAAAATAGAGACACTCCCTTGGCAAAACATGTTCACAACTTCTACAATGGCCTTGCACGTCGCTCCTTCATGGCCATTGACAAGGTGAACCCACCGGTAAGTGGTGGGGATTGGGACAGAATCATTTTACAGCAGGAGGCCAGATGGATCTATGGCCTTAAAACCATGGCCCCACATGGACTAAATGAGCAGTTACATTTTGTCTGCTTTTGTCACCATCAGATCTTTGAGAAGTTCTGTTAGACGTTCTTCAGTACCTTTTGCATGACCTTATTTTGTTTTGCTTTCGTTTTGACATCTCTCCTCCCTCTCCCTATTAGCAGTGATTGCCTCCCTATATATCTCCTCCCCATACTGCCTTACCTTGCGGTTTATACAACTTCCTGGAGTGTGCTGATGCTAGAAGCTGTTATTGCTGCATCCACAAGATAAGTCTGTTTTTTTATTTCTGTTTGCCTGTGGGCTTGATCCTAGGTGACCCTGACTCCCTCCGTATTAAGTATAGGGAGCCGGTGGTCGTGTCCCCTCACTATTATAGGGTGTTCAGGTGTCATACAGTCGAGGAACGAGGGTATGCAATTTTCTACCATTGAGATTTCTGCATAGGCTGAGCAGTAAGGGAGAGAGCTAGGGCTCTTACAGGGCTTACCCTTTTGTTCCTTAGTTTTGGATCAAGTCAGTTGGATCTTCATTTGTGTCTTCAAGTTTTCTGTAACACCAGCTTTATTTGAAAACTAGCCTTTAAAAATCCCTCCCCTCCCCCCTCCCCTTGTCTTTTTCGGTTTAGGCAGGGTCCAACAACTGACCATGATATATTTAATCATGGGGACCCATGTATCTATGTAACACCTTTGGTCTTTGGAGGGAGGAGGTGTGAATGTCACACAGCTTGTCTGTGTTTTCCCGTACGTATGTAACTACAGTTTATGGGGTGATGCTATTACCTCTAGACATTTATGATTTATTCTGAGTTGGAATATGACTATTTCTGATATTGTCTTATTCTCGAAATAGCTTCTACGGATTTACCTTAATCCGTGCACAAAATGCTACGTATATCTCTTATAAGAGTTTTAATATATTGCCCGCTCTTCTGCAGCCCGACCTAGATGTTCGCACATTTGCAGGCGTCTGTGGGCTGCTAGACAACACGCACTGATCTTTCCCTGGTTCCCTTCCACCCCACGTGACCGAGTGACGCGCCTCATGTACTGGTGCGCTGCGGTGTGCCTCTATGTGGATCGCATCGCTCCAGTCATGGGATCCAGGGCGCGCGATGCCTTTATAAACATGGCGCCCTAAACGCTTAACCGGCAAGCAGCTGCCGGGTCACACATAGCTGCTTCACCGGTGTTCCCAAGTCTCCATGCGGGGAGCACCGCTGCATAGGGACCATTGATGTCCTGGTTATTTATACTTTTGATGCACTGATCTAAGGTAGGCCCCTTGTTGGTCCATTATTGATGTGTTGTTGATTCAATACTTTGAGCTGTTCCTTATACCATTGAATTCTTTCTTAGGATGGTTGTTTTCACCTTATTGGATTACCTCCCTTGATAATATATGATTTGAAACGTGACACATCGGGAACTATCCTCTAGGGCACAATAGGGATACCATCCCACTCTAGTGTCAGGTATCCAGACGGGGTCGCCCCTTACGGGGCAAGTACTCTGTATAGAAAGACAGTGTGTAACTAGCAATGTCCCTTCCCCATACTTAGAGAAAAGTAGGGAGATCAGGTTCCTGCTGTGTCTGTACATCGAGTTATCTAGCGACAATACCAAGGTACCTGTTAAGACATTCTGAACTTCAAAACCACACTTGGGCTGTCGTTTGGGGGTATGCCTCAATTGGTAAGATCGTTCTAATATTTTTAAACACTATATATGTACATCTGCTGATTGTGGTGCTACGTTTATTTTAAACTATTATAAGTAAAGATTATGTTTTAGCTCCCTATATATTACTCCCCTAAGGAATTTGTGTTTATGTTTCCCGACACACTATTGCTGCTGTGCTGTTCCCTGGGATATGTCTCTGTTCTGGTCCTCCGCAGAGTTCTCTTCTTGGGTGTCTGGCTATTTTGGAGATTCTAGGAAGGTCTAGGAAATCCAGACATTGCAGGGAATGCCAGCAGTCTTTATGAAAGAACGTTGCTTCTGGTACCGGCACTACCATTCAGGGAATGTTTTGTCTTCATGTTACAATAGTTTACGTCTGTCTCTGAAGCCTCTCAATCCTGAACAGGTCCAGCTCTGCCTTGTGTTGGAAGCTGAGCTGAGCTGGGTTCTGGTCTGCATGGAAGGCCTGTGACGCCACTCAGCAGGTGCTGTTCTTAATGAAGAAAAGTCTTGCAGTTCTAATGTGCCGTCATCTGCAAAGACAATCTACAGGATTTATTAAAGTCACTTGAAGATATCATAGAAAGGGCAAGAATGAGCTTAAATGTGAAAGGCTTTCTAACCTGGCAAAGAAAACCATTTCCTGGTCAACCAGTCCTGGATGAATGATTGGAACAAGAGATTAGATGGAAAATCTTGAAGTGTAGGAGGCTGTCCCAAAATCTGTTACAGCAGTGGCTGTTTCTCTCAGATAAGTCTTCACATCTGAACGGATCCAGTGGTCCGTAAAACAGCCCGACATCTATTTTTAGGACAAGGGCATTGCGAATCTGGCTGAACATTTGTGTTAAGAGGATAGATCATACAGAACCTACTCATACTGGAGTCTGGGTCAGAGTTCAAATAAGTAAATACTGTATTTTTCATCCCATAAGACGCACTTTTTCCCCATAAAATGGGTGGAAAATGCTAGTGTGTCTTATGGGGTGAATACAGGGCAAAGAAATATAAAATGAGCGGCGCATTGATTATGCTCGGTACATTGCAGGCTGCGCTGCACCAGACATCCAAGTTACCTGAAGAGGGAGAGCCCGGCAGCTGCTGCGTGTACTTGCTGATAGGGACTGGCTGCAGTGTGCCCTGGGTGGTAGGGTGATAGAGACCGTCCGGGCCTGTCTTGTGCTGGTTGATAGGGACCAGCCGGCAGATTTGCAGTGAGAATGCTGGTGGGAGCACAGGAGCAGGAAGATGAGGGGTGGAGCAGGCTTTCCTGCCACACATGCCTGCTCCTCTGTACAATAAATGAGGGCTGATGAGAGGCTGGGGGGCTGATGAGAGGCTGGGGACTGATGAGAGGCTAGGGGGCATAGAAGAGGCTAGGGGGCTGATGAGAGGCATGGGAGCTGATGATAGGCTAGGGGGCTGATGAGAGGCTGGGGACTGATGAGAGGCTAGGGGGCATAGAAGAGGCTAGGGAGCTGATGATAGGCTAGGGGCTGATGAGAGACTAGCGGGCTGATGATAAGAGGCATGGGGGCTGATCTGAGGTCTGAATGGGGTCTTATTTATATTGGGGGTCTTATCTGAGGTCGGATTGGGGGTCGTTCACTTTGGGGTCTTAGCTGATATCTGATTTGGGGTCTGATCTGAGGTCTTATTAACATTAGGGGGTCTGATTGGGGATGTCAGCTGAGGTCTAATTAATATTGGGGGTCTGATTGCTGGTCTGACCTTAGGTCTAATGAAATTTTTTTTTTTCTTATTATCCTCCTCTAAAACTTAGGTGCGTCTTATAGAGAGTCACTATTAAAGGGGTTTTCCTGCAAAAAATATTCTACAGTTTTCAAACTCTCTGTATTGTGCCACCTGCTGTTTGCTCCGTTTCTAATTTCTCTGTCCACTTCACTGAGGTGGTTACAGATACTCGGTTCCATCCTTCAACTGCCACCAGCTGCAGCACATAGGACATGCCCGCTGAGAACTGAGCAATGAATGGGGAGATATCCATCTGAGGTACAGGGCTGGTTCTAGCTTTGTTTGAAATAGGTTGTTATGTACTATATGATGCATTATTTCATTTTTTTTACATTACTCATAGGAAAACCACTTTAAATTCAAACAGTGGCCTGTACTGGTGTACCCATCGCAATGTCATAAAATAATTATGAAATATTTTAACAAAATATGAATTTTATAGGAGAGCCTACGAATGGGTATTTAAGTCTGCTACATGATGATGGCATAACGCTTGTCAAAAGGGATGTGTCCCTTGAAACATCGCAGATAGCGAGGGTGGTATTCTACTCTGAACGCTCGTGAATTTCTCAACCTATAGACCAAGCTGAGAGCATGGTGGACTTCAAACATTCTACCGATGTAAGGTCGAAAAAGTAAAGATATACAAGGGATGTTCAATAAGTCATTTACCTAAATGAGAACAACATTTAACTTACTACTTTATAATGTAATCCCCTTTGACTTCAACGCACTTACTCCACTTCACTTCAAGTGATCTTATGCCCTCAGCATAGAAGAATTCTTGCTGCTGTAGGAACCCTAAATCCTTTGACTGAATTATCATCAGGAAACCATTGCTCGCGCAGAAATTTCTTCAGGTGTCTGAGAAAATAATCACTGTGATTCAGGTTTGGACTGTAGGGTGGATGGTTAAAATCTATGAAGCCGCATTCCCTCAAAGCAGCTTGTGATTTTGCGAGACTTGTGAGCTGGAGCATTGTTGTGTGTTTCTCTTTTATTACCTCACGTAATGCCTTCATTGTTGAAGAATAGGTATCTCCGGTAATTGTTGTCTAGTAATTGCTGTATCCCCAAAAATTGTTGCAATAATCTTTCCAGCTGATTGCTATGCACAAAATGTCTTTCGATTTGGGGACTCCTTGTGCTTCCATCGCATGGAGTCTTGAGTCTCAGGATTATGGCAGTGGCATAAGAAGAGGTTGTTGTACAACCTGAAAGATCCAGGGCTATCAGGCTTGCCTTGGCTTACTTCCATCTTTACCTTCACAACTATCAAATATTTGTTCAGTCAAGCAAATTTACCAAATGGTTCATGTCAATAAACAGGGTACATGGTGGTTTATTCAGAGCAGGGGAGCTTCAACTGTACAATCTTCTCTTGGATAGTGAAGAAATGAGGAAAAAAAACAGCTCAGGGTGTTATAGTCACAGAGAGGAAAAACTATGATATCCAAATTTGCTCTATATAATGTTCTAGCATCAGACGATTTATTGATCAGCTGGGAAGAAAATCTGTGTGTATGTATATTCCAACAGTTTCTATTATTGCCGAGAGTGCTCAGGAACAGTTTGGAGGAGCTTACAGGAGTCATAGGCCTTCTCCCATGAAGGCATCCCTTGACCTGCTTCCCATTTCTATAGTTAGTCTCAAAGGACAGTTAATGAAGCCTGACAGATTTTGGGATTTTTCGGACCTTCAAAGCTTCTCTTCCAGTAGGGATGTCTTTGTCTTTATCTACACTTTACATCTCATTGCGTGGACTGTAGCAAGGACAACCTAGGATTTCTACTGAGGTTGTCAACATTATGTAAGCTGCCTCTCAAAGCCTCAGGATATTATTGTAAAATGTATTGAAGAAAAAAAATATCACTCATTGTGAAATTCATCCTTCATCAAGAGAGGTTTCCAACTACCATCAGTATAAAAACATGCGATAATTCTCTCTTATTCACCATTTTCTAGATCTTCTAGATAGTTGACATCTCCTCTACAGGGCATATTAGTTAACTATAGGATCTGTACATACAAGGAGGAATGGCATTACCTTGATGTCAGAAGGTTAGATACCTTCAGAAAATCCGAGGCCCTGTCTCTTCAACTTCAATGACCCAATATCGACTTAAAAGCAATTAATGCCTCTAGTTCAGTGGTTCAGGAGATATATTCAGAAGTGCTAACTGTTTAGTCAGTCAATCCATATGCTCGCCTTTTCTGGGATGAAATGGCCACATACCACTGGAGCAAACTTACAACGTTGTGGCATGGTCAATATCTTACCCATTGAAGGATGACAGTTTGGCCATTCTCTCAACATAGGCCTCTATTTGCCATATAATATTTGAATGGGGTCTTCTGTGCTGCCAAAGGATGTCCAGGAAAATGTAAATGTATTTACCTGTCTGTAGGCAGCACAACTTTCCCTCTCTTTGATTAATTTTATATTGCTTTATAAAAAATACACTGGCTCCTTCCTCCTGCTCAGCTTTATAGGGTCCATGGTGATTGGTTATTTGATCATTACTGCTTATTAACCTGTCTCTGTCTAGTTGTACCTAGGGGGCTTAACCCATTCGTAACTGTGTTGCCTACGGGCTACAGGAAATAAAAAATTTCAGGTAAATACGTTTTTATTAATTGTGTGTGTGTGTGTGTACAGGGAGTGCAGAATTATTAGGCAAGTTGTATTTTTGAGGATTAATTTTATTATTGAACAACAACCATGTTCTCAATGAACCCAAAAAACTCATTAATATCAAAGCTGAATATTTTTGGAAGTAGTTTTTAGTTTGTTTTTAGTTTTAGCTATTTTAGGGGGATATCTGTGTGTGCAGGTGACTATTACTGTGCATAATTATTAGGCAACTTAACAAAAAACAAATATATACCCATTTCAATTATTTATTTTTACCAGTGAAACCAATATAACATCTCAACATTCACAAATATACATTTCTGACATTCAAAAACAAAACAAAAACAAATCAGTGACCAATATAGCCACCTTTCTTTGCAAGGACACTCAAAAGCCTGCCATCCATGGATTCTGTCAGTGTTTTGATCTGTTCACCATCAACATTGCGTGCAGCAGCAACCACAGCCTCCCAGACACTGTTCAGAGAGGTGTACTGTTTTCCCTCCTTGTAAATCTCACATTTGATGATGGACCACAGGTTCTCAATGGGGTTCAGATCAGGTGAACAAGGAGGCCATGTCATTAGATTTTCTTCTTTTATACCCTTTCTTGCCAGCCACGCTGTGGAGTACTTGGACGCGTGTGATGGAGCATTGTCCTGCATGAAAATCATGTTTTTCTTGAAGGATGCAGACTTCTTCCTGTACCACTGCTTGAAGAAGGTGTCTTCCAGAAACTGGCAGTAGGACTGGGAGTTGAGCTTGACTCCATCCTCAACCCAAAAAGGCCCCACAAGCTCATCTTTGATGATACCAGCCCAAACCAGTACTCCACCTCCACCTTGCTGGCGTCTGAGTCGGACTGGAGCTCTCTGCCCTTTACCAATCCAGCCATCTGGCCCATCAAGACTCACTCTCATTTCATCAGTCCATAAAACCTTAGAAAAATCAGTCTTGAGATATTTCTTGGCCCAGTCTTGACGTTTCAGCTTGTGTGTCTTGTTCAGTGGTGGTCGTCTTTCAGCCTTTCTTACCTTGGCCATGTCTCTGAGTATTGCACACCTTGTGCTTTTGGGCACTCCAGTGATGTTGCAGCTCTGAAATATGGCCAAACTGGTGGCAAGTGGCATCTTGGCAGCTGCACGCTTGACTTTTCTCAGTTCATGGGCAGTTATTTTGCGCCTTGGTTTTTCCACACGCTTCTTGCGACCCTGTTGACTATTTTGAATGAAACGCTTGATTGTTCGATGATCACGCTTCAGAAGCTTTGCAATTTTAAGAGTGCTGCATCCCTCTGCAAGATATCTCACTATTTTTGACTTTTCTGAGCCTGTCAAGTCCTTCTTTTGACCCATTTTGCCAAAGGAAAGGAAGTTGCCTAATAATTATGCACACCTGATATAGGGTGTTGATGTCATTAGACCACACCCCTTCTCATTACAGAGATGCACATCACCTAATATGCTTAATTGGTAGTAGGCTTTCAAGCCTATACAGCTTGGAGTAAGACAACATGCATAAAGAGGATGATGTGGTCAAAATACTCATTTGCCTAATAATTCTGCACTCCCTGTATACATATATATATATATATATATGCTACTGCTTCACATGGGTGAATAAAGACACATTTTTTTCAAGTCTTGGAGTGCTGTCCTATTTCTGGCATATATTAAGGGTGAGAAGCTCATTCCCTTGGATGCTGCACCTGAGCCAGTTTACTGGTGTCGCCGAATCCATATATATATATATATATAAAAAATTATATATATATATATATATATATATATATAATAATTATTATTTTTTTTTACTCAGTGACTGTTATTTAACAGCATAGGATAGGTCATCAATATATAAAAAGTCGACAAGGGCTTCAGGAGACCAAACAGCAGCATTGCCTCCATTTCTACTTAGAGCAGTAATATGAGCCTCCTATAGTAATTGACAAACCATAGAAATCTCTGCACAGCCTTGAGTAGTTGGAAGTGCCACCGTTTTTGACTACAAAAAAAAACTTTACACTAGCAGGAAGGATGAATAGAACCATTCTTCAGGTTCTTCATGATATATTGCTCTATTACCTATGTCCCTGGATGTCCCTGGAGCAGACAAAGAATAAGTCCTCCCCTTGGACATCTAAGAAAATTAGAAGTCTTTTATAAGTAAAAACACAAATGCATTTAAAAATATAATCTTTATTGAATTAATTAAAGGGGAATTCCCATCTGAGACAATGGGGGCATATCGCTAGGATATGCTCCCATTGTCTGATAGGTGTGGATCTCACCTATGGGACCCACACTAACACCGGGAATGGGGTCGCCAGAGGACTCTGGGTTTCCCCAGGTCCTGCCACTGCCAAGCATTCTCCCCATAGTACTGAATGGGAGCGCACCACACTTGTGCGGACACCTCTCCCATTCATTTCTGTGGGGCAGATGGAAATAGCCGAGCCAGTGCTCGGCTATGTTCGGCGGCCCCACAGAAATGGATAGAGGGTGGTTGCGCATGTGCGGTGCTCCTCCCACAACTTTCAGGGCCCCGTTCTTGGTGTAGGTGCAGGTACCAAAGGTGGGACCCGCACCTATCAGACAATGTGGGCATATCCTAGCGATATGCCCCCATTGTCTGAGATGGCAATACACCTTTAATGTTAAGGAATAAAAAACATGTAAAGAAAATGCTAAGAATGAATCATAGCAAAAAATAGATCCTCCCATCAGTGTTGCCGGTGACGTCACCAGCACTAATGGGCAGGCTTTAGCTTGTCTCTTAGTCTTAGCGATTCAGCGCAGGGAAAGGCAGAGTGCTCCGATGCTCCTATTAGAGCGAATGAGTTCTGAACCCGGACAGCCCCTTTAAGCTTCTAAAACTATTCTACCATACTTTTCTTTAGCACAAGTTTAAATGTAACCAGACAAGATGTCAGACAAAGGAGGCTTCAACAGGACATAACTGCTGTTGGGTGGAACTCTACTTTGTGGGCACTAAGGGGGAATAACTACTGTGTGGGGCACAAAGCCGCATCCAGGGCCCAGGCAGCAGACTGGAAAGTAAACTCTTGTCAATGTTTTATTTTTTTATTTTTTCCCATGACAGAGGGGGTGGGAGAGTTGTTTGGTGAGCGTGGGCGGGCTTAGTTAGCTGAGGGAGGGGGTATGTGGAAAATTTGCTCGGGGAAGAAGGGAGGTGTTTGCTATGCTATGGGGTCCAAACCTTTCTAGTGATGCCCTGGTTTAGTATTAGATTGTTTGGTCACCACTGTTTTTATCAATTGATACTTTAATTTTGTCAATGCCTTGTAATTTTATTGAGTTTTTATATATAGAAATTTTATATCAATAGAATTTAATAGTTTTATTATTTAAGAATAATAAAATGTCTTGTATGCTTGGCAGATGACTATTCCAGGAACTCAGAGGGACATCTGATCTCTTCAGATTTTAAGGTAGATGATGGTGGTTTCATACAAGATATGTATCAAGAACATGCCAGTATCCAAGAAATATCATCATCCATTCACAGCAAAAACGTATTATTTGATCCTTTTAAACTGGTCCAATCTTCTGATTCATCACAGAATGTAACACAAAATAAAAGTCACCAAAGGCGCGTTGAATGTCAAACAGCTCACATGAGTGAGAAGCCATTTTCATGTTTACAATGTGGGAAATGTTTTTCTATTAAACAAAATCTGGTTAGACATCAAAGAACTCATAGTGGAGAGAAGCCATTTTCATGTTCAGAATGTGGGAAGTGTTTTTCTATAAAACAAAATCTGGTTAGACATCAAAGAACTCATAGTGGAGAGAAGCCATTTTCATGTTTAGATTGTGGGAAATGTTTTATTGATAAATCGGATCTTGGTAAACATCAAAGAATTCACACAGGGGAGAAGTCATGTTCATGTTCAGAATGTGGGAAATGTTTTTCTGCAAAAAAAGATCTTATTAGACATATAAGAATTCACACAGGAGAGAAGCCATATTCATGTTCAGAATGTGGAAAATGTTTTGTAAACATTTCTAATCTTTATGAACATCAGCACACTCACAGAAGGGAGAAGCCGTTTTCATGTTCAGAATGTGGGAAATGTTTTAACCAAAAATCAGCTCTTGTTAAACATAAAAGAATTCATACAGGGGAGAAGCCATTTTTATGTTCAGAATGTGGGAAATGTTTTGCTATAAAAAAATATTTGGTTACGCATCAAAGAACTCACACAGGAGTAAAGCCATTCTCATGTTTAGAATGTGGAAAATGTTTCAACCATAGATCAGACCTTGTTAAACATCAAAGAACTCACACAGGGGAGAAGCCATTTTTATGTTTAGAATGTGGGAAACGTTTTTCTGTAAAAAAATGTCTGGTTACACATCAAAGAACTCACACAGGGGAGAAGCCATATTCATGTTCAGAATGTGGGAAATGTTTTAACCAGAAATCAGCTCTTGTTACACATCGTAGAATTCACACAGGGGAGAAGCCATATTCATGTTCAGAATGTGGGAAATCTTTTCCCCAGAAATCAGCTCTTATTAAACATCAAAAAACTCACACAAGGGAGAAGCCATATTTATGTTTAAAATGTGGAAAATGTTTTCCCCGGAAATCACATCTTGTTACACATCAAAAAATTCACAAAAGAGAAAAGCCATCTTCATGTTTGGCTAGTTACTGACTGCCATATGTGTTTTACAGTGGTCACTAACTAGCTTTATTCTGATAAATAAGCTTTTTTATAGTGGCACATCGAAATAAAACAGCACCTTGCTTTCAGCTACCAGAGAGCTAGCTGAGGGATTGGACCATAAATCGGTGGGGCTGCTGAGAGAGGTCCTTGAACACAAATGATCTCCTGTATTAAATGAATACCATAAAATACAGTTAAAAGGGAATCACCTTTCACTGAAATTGTTCATCAAGTGGAGAAAAAAAAATTAACCTCAATCGTCTGATGATATGGGGACTTCCCTTCATTCCTGTAAAAACTACAAATACAGGGGCTTATGGGACAGTCAAAAAATAGAGCTGGATTCCTGCAACAACTGGTGTCCAAGCAGGTGTAAAAAGCGGCTACATTCACACTTGCATTTGACCAGTTACTTGTAGTCAAGTGGAGAAAAGGGCTACCACTTATAAGAGTAAACCTATCTGCGTGACACATCATACATTTTTCGGGGGCGTATCTCTCCGACTAAGTCCTTAAACCATATCTGATAAAGTATAAAACAAGACCCTGATATAAAAAGGTAGCGATCCACCCATTACAGACTGCTACATATTATAGATTTGTCCTTTATAAAGGAACAATCGCCATCCTCTGGTTCCAGAGGCTGATTGAGCACCCTCCTGTTTGATACCACTCACCTCAGCAATTAAATGAGTCTTAAGAGGCGTGAAAGCTCCCAGAGTGTTATTTTCCTCCCCCAGTCCCCGCCACTACCTCCAGAACATATTTTGAAACATGGAAGGAGGAGGAATGGCCGATTTATTGTGCCATGTGTCCATCACAACCAGGCCTCTGTTATTACCTTTGAAACATACCACACAATAATTATTCATTTTATGTAACATTTATTGAATGCCAAAAGGGTTGTGGGGTGAGGAAATCAATTTGCTCATAATTTCTGTTTATTTTTATTTTTTTGTCTGTTATTGGGTTGTCTGCTGCTAGGATAACTATAATTGTTACAAAAAGGGTTGGCCGTGGGGATTTGGAAGCCAACTTACTCATATTTTCTGTTTAGTTTGTGTTGTTACTGTTTGTTTCTAGGTTCTCCATTACTGGACTGTCCATAATTATTCATTTTATTGAAGTTATAGGGAACACCAAAAAGGCGGGGGGGGGGGATTTAGGGAGTCAATGTATTCACATTGTGATTTTTTATTCAATATAATTCTTGGACAATTAGTTTTAGGACTCGATCAGTCAAAGGGGTTATCCGAAACAATAAAAAGCTCCCCATATGCTAGGCTCCTCACATTGAACTTACTTACCCCTCTCCCTGTGCTGCTCCTGGTCCCTGCACTGCCACTTCTTCCCGTGCGCAGTAAGCGGGGGGACAGCTAATAGCAGTCGGGGACAGGGACAAGCCACTCTAGCATTGCTTGTTGCACTAGGGAGGCTCGTCCCCGTCTGCCATTGGCTGCCTCCCCCCCGACACTGAATGTTTGAATCTGTGCACAGGGAGAAGCAGCAGTGGCAGTACAGGGACCAGGAGCAGTGTGGGGAGCGGGGTAAGTATATTCAATGTGAGGGATCCGTCATATGGGGGAGCGTTTTATAGTCTATTCCAGTCTGTCTATTCTACTCCCATAAATATTGGTAAAATAAAAATATGGGCTTGTCAATAACAGCAGCCTGCTCTTTTTAATTTTTACACCATTACCAAAATGTATCAGGAAATAAATCCAACAAATGTGGTCCATGGATGTTATCCACGAGCACCATGGGCGTAGTTACAACCCCTTCAGGACCAAGACATTTTTGTACCTTCCTGACACGGCTCAATTTTGCAAATTTGACGTCTCGCTTTATGTGGTAGTAACTTTGGAATGTTTTCACATTCAAACGATTCTGAGATTGTTTTTTCATAACACATAGTACTTCATGTTCATTGTAAATTTGATTTACCTTTATAAAATTTTCAAATTTTTAATTTTTCAGCTTTTAATACAGATGCCTCACAAAATAGTTATTACTTAACAGTCTCCATATGTCTACTTTATGTTGACATCATTTTTTAAATATAATTTTATTTTTTTCAGACATTTAGAAGGTTTAGAATTTTTCACATTTTTAAGAAAATTTCCAAAATCAACTTTTTTAAGGACCAAATGAGCTTTGAAGTCACTTTGATTATAGAAATGTCACTGCAATTTAGGATAAGTCCCAAACTAGGGGACTACACTCACTTGTCTATGGAATTGAAATTGGTTAATACGTTTTCTCCATGTGCCAGGGGATGCGGTCGACCTAAGAATGAAACAGCCAGACACACTTTGCTAGTTAAAGGATTCTTTGCCGGGCAATGCCTAACGAGCCAATTTTATTAGCTGTACATTGTGGGTCTAGTCATCCCCCCTTTAGCCATTAATTTTAATATATCCAATCACAAGTATTTAATAACGCAACCAATCAGAAACATGATGGTATGAAAAATGACTATATTTATCATATTCTGCCAAGCAGTTCCCTATTTGCCGTGTCAAGTGACTATATTTTTCAATCATAGATTTTTAGGCATAAAAGAGTGAAAATGGAGATTTAAGTACAATTAGCACCATTCATGTTCATTACCACTTAATTTCGGTCAAAGAAACCACCCATAAATGACCACATTTTAGAAACGACATTCCTTTAAAATATTCAAAACAGATTAAACCAAAACCTTGAGTAGAGTAGAGCCTCCCCAAAAAATGACCCCATTTTGGAAGCTACGGGATAAGGTGGCAGTTTTGTTGGTACTTTTTTAGGGTACATATGATTTTTGGTTGCTCTATATTACACTTTTTGTGAGGCAAGGTAACAAGAAATAGCTGATTAACAAAAAATTGCTGTTTTGGCACCGTTTTTATTTTTTGTTATTTACAATGTTCATCAGACAGGTTAGATCATTTTTATAGAGCAGGTTGTTACGGACGCGACAATACCAAAAATAATTTTTTTGTGTCTCCATATTCTACAGGCAATAGTTTTTTTTTTTTTTTTGGGCAACTGGGTAGGGGCTCATTTTTTTCAGTATGAGATGACGGTTTGATTGGTACTATTTTAGGGTGCATATGACTTTTTGATTGCTTGGCATTACACTTTTTGTGGTGTAAGGTGACAAAAAAATAGCTTTTTTGACACACTTTTAGTTTTATTTTTTTGACGGTGTTCACCTAAGGGTTTAGGTAATGTGATATTTTTATAGAGCCGGTCCATATGGACGCAGCGATACCTAATATGTTTCCTTTTTTTATTTGAGTTTTACACAATAATATTTTTTAAACAAAACAATCATGTTTTAGTGTCTTAATAGTCTGAGAGTCATAGTTATTTTTTATTTTTTAGGCGATTGTCTTAGGTAGAGGCTAATTTTTTGCGGGATGAGGTAAAGGTTAGATTGGTACTATTCTGGGGGTCATACGCCTTTTTGATCGCTTGGTGTTTCACTTTTAGTGATGTAAGGTGAGGAAAAAAAAATTTTTTAGCACAGTTTTTATTTTATTTTTTGACAGTGTTTACCAGAGGGGTTAGGTAATTTGATATTTTCATAGAGGCGGTCCTTACGGACGTGGCAATATCTTATATGTATACTTTTTTTATTTATTTAAGTTTTACACAATAATATTTTTTAAACAAAAAAAATCATGTTTTAGTGTCTCCATAGTCTGAGAGCCATAGTTTTTTTGTATTACAGTGTGTATTGTGATGCATTGTAAAGGGGATCAGACCCCCAAAACTTGTAGTCCCAGAGTGGCACAAAATATAAAGTGAAATATTTTTTTTAAGTAAAATAAAAAGTGTCCTTTTCCCAAAATAAAGTAAAAATAATAATTTTTTAAATAGGGAAAAAAAGAAAAGTTGACATATTAGGTATCACCACGTCGGTATCGATAAAAATATCACATGACCTAACCCCTTAGGTGAACACCGTCAAAAAATAAAAACTGTGCTAAAAAAAACATTTTTTTGTCACCTTACATCACAAAAAGTGTAATACCAAGCGATCAAAAAGTCATACGCACACAAAATCATACCAATAAAACAGTCATCTCATCCTGCAAAAAAAAAAGAGTCCCTACCTAGGACAATCGCCCAAAAAATAAAAAATAAACTATGGAGACACTAATACATGATTTTCACAAATGCTGTTATTGTGTAAAACTTAAATTAAAAAAAAAGTATAAAAGGCGCACTGAGAGGAGGACGCTCGCTCGGCCGCTCCCTCCTCAGTGTGCCTGCACCAGGTGTAGATGTGACGTAATCGGCGCAGGCGCACTGAGGAAAGAGCGGCCGAGCGAGCGTCCTCCTCTCAGTGCGCCTGCGCCGACTGAAGACCTCGCTGGCCCTGTCAATCAACAGGAGGAGGGGGCGTTTTTTTGAAAGGAGGATGCCGCGGCTACCAGCAAGTAACCGCCCTACTTGCTGGTAGCGAGGTAATTAACATATTATAAAAGTGCGGTTTTTAAGAAACTAAGCCACAGAAAAAGGTAAGAGCACTATATATTGAATAATCACACTATAAGGATTTTAATTAGCCCAAATATGAAAAATTACTTTTGTGGGGTACCAGTGAAATCTGCCCTCCAAAAACCATATGTCGCTCCTTTCCTTCTGCGCCCTGCCGTGTGCCCATACAGCAGTTTACGACTACTTATGGGGTGTTTCTGTAAACTACAGTATCAGGGCAATAAATATTGAGTTTTGTTTGGCTGTTAACCCTTGCCTTGTTACTGGAAAAAATTGATTAAAATGGAAAATCTGCAAAAAAGTGAAATTATGAAATGTCACCTACATTTTCCTTTAATTCTTGTGAAACACCTAAAGGGTTAAGAAAGTTTGTAAAAAATCTGTTTTGAATACCTTGAGGGGTATAGTTTCTAAAATTGGGTGAATTATGGGGGGTTTCTCACAAAGTGACTTCAGACCTGAACTACTGCTTAAAAAGTGGGTTTTGAAAATTTTCTGAAAAATTTCAAGATTTACTTCTAAACTTCTAAGTCTTCAAATTTACCCAAAAAATAAAATGTAATTTACAAAATGATCCAAAAATGAAGTAGACATATGGGAAATGGAAAGTAATAACTATATTAGGAGATATCACTATCTGTTTTAGGCTACATGCACACAAACGTTGTTTGTTTTGGTGTCCGCATCCGGATAGGATGCGGACCCACTGTCAAGGAGTACAATATGTGACGAGAAGACAGTCTCAGATTGGCTTGGTAAAAGTGTTTTAAAGTTATCCCCACATAAAGTGACACATGTCAGATTTGCAAAAAATGGCCTGGTCCTTAAGGTGAAAAATAGCAGGGTCCTGAAGGGGTAAATCGGCTAAACGTTTTCTAACACATATGAGAATGATTATCTAATGTATCTTTAACCTTTTATCCATCGTCCTCTGATTCCATTATCCTTGAAAGTGTTTGTTTGCCATAAACTAAAGAAGCTGACAAATGTCCAATAATTAAGTATCTAATAGAAGCTATGGAGGACATAAATATGTCACTAAGACTCCATGATCTCATAACTAGCTCGTCCTAATCAGAAAACATAGGCTCTAATTGATCACCTAAGGACCTTTATTTTCTTTGCAACAGTACATCAGCATAGTAAATATAAGATGTCTGAGTAAGACAACATGGCTGACCATCAGATCTAATCCTGATTCTCCATTGCTATATTATATCACTCAGCCCCTGCTGATAGTTTTACAATTGGGACCTGACTGTTTCAGTTCCGATGTCAGTTTCCCACACTACTAAACAATAGTGTGTTACATGCGTGGTTTTCAAAATTGCATCATCTCCAGAGGTTTGTATTATTCAAAATTTTTAACATGAACTTTCAAATTGGACGTCTCCTAAACTGATGAAAAATGTTTCAAAATAAAGTAAGCACATGGAAATACATTTCTGATATACATTTTGAACAGTATGTATGTATATATGTCACATATTGTAGTTAAAAATTGGAAAGAAATGTTTTTTTACAATTTTCACAGATGTTTTGAAAAAATATACTCAAGTTGTATCAGTTGAATTTTATCACCTAAATAAAGTACAATATGTGATGAAAAACTTCAGAATTACTTGGATGTTCAAAACTATTAGTGAGTTTAGTTATTCTCTGTTAAAGTGACACATGGCAGATTTCGAAAATGTGGCTTCATCATGAAGGCTCGGAGAACGGGAGCTTAGGGAGTTCAATAAGTGGCTCAGAAGCTGGTGCAGGAAGGAAGGGTTTGGGTTTTTGGACAACTGAGCCGACTTCTCTGGGACGGGCGGCACCTTAATGGCGAGGGTGCAACTGCTGTGGGGGAAAATGGTTAGATGGCTAGAGGAGCTTTTAAACTAGGATATGGGGAGGGTGGGGGGGTCATACTAATACGGGGGTAGATAGTGTAGATAAAGAGTGGGATATAGGAGGGGACAGTGGGGATTTAGTGGGGCTGGGGTTAGTGAGGAAAGTAGGGAGAAGACTGGCCAGAACTATACATCGATGAAAAATAGAGCTGCTGGTACCAAGAACCTGTTACATACAAACATCAACTAAGGTAACCCAAAAATCATGAATACTTACTTTACAGGTAATAGTAATTTAAAATAATTTTTTACAAATGCCAGAAGTCTAACTAGCAAAATGTGGGAGCTGGAGGCTATGGTACTAGAAGAACACTAGAAGTAGTTGGTGTGGCTGAGACATGGTTGGATTCTTCGCATGACTTGGCTGTAAATATTGAGGCTTTTAAACTATTTAGGAAAGACCGGGTCAATAGAAAAGGTGGTGGAGTGTACCTGTATGTGAGGAGGGATCTGAAAACAAGTGTGAAAGAGGCAATTGTGGGTCCAGATGGTGAGGATGTGGAAACCTTATGGGTGGAAGTTCAAAAGGATACAAACACTGAAAAAATAATACTTGGTGTAATCTATAGACCCCCTAACATCACAGAGGAGATAGAAGCTCAACTGTATAACCAAATAGAGCTGCTGCACAGGCTGGTACAGTGGTCATATTGGGAGATTTTAACTTCCCAGACATTGACTGGGGTCATGGTTCTGCCTCAACTGTTTGGGAATGTTACTGTTCGAGAAACACTAGGAAATAGTGACCACAATATAATTATATTCCCCCTAAACTGTAAGAAGCAAACTCTATTAGGCAGAGCAAAAACACTGAATTTTAAAAAGGCTAATTTCCCTGGGTTGAGGGCAGCATTTCAGGGCATAGACTGGGAGCAGCTATTGTCACATAATAATACTGAGGATAAATGGGAGAGCTTTCAATCCACATTGAGTAAATGCACTAAAACATTTTTTCCTTCAGGTAACAAATATAAACGGCTAAAATTAAACCCCCCATGGCTTACAGATACTGTAAAAAGGGCAATAAATGAGAGATAAAATTTACAAAAATACAAAGCGAACAGCAGGTGGCAAAAGAGAGCAAAACAAATCCCCAAAAAGTCTTTAAATACATAAATGCTAAAAAAAACAAGGTCTGAGCAGGTGGGGGGCCCTAAATAATGGTAAAGGGGGGGGGGGGTAGTCACTGAAGATAAGGAAAAGGCAGAGTTACTAAATGTTTTTTTTAGCTCTGCATATACAAATGAAGAGAAAGGAGCTGATATCTGTGGTGTTGGGGCTGTTAGTACATCCAGTAATATACTCAATTGGCTAACTGTATATATATGTCCTTGTAGATAGTAGCGCAAATAACATCATACAATGTCAATCAGCTGCTTTTAGGGCCACCAGGATATTGTCATGCATTAAACGAGGCATGGACTCGCGGGACAGGGATGTAATATTACCACTTTACAAAGCGTTGGTGCGGCCTCATCTGGAACATGCAGATCATTTCTGGGCACCAGTACATAGAAAGGACTCACTACAGCTGGAAAAAGGACAGAGGAGAGTGACTAAACTGATAAGGGGCATGGAGGGTCTTAGTTATGACGAAAGATTAACCACCTCCCGTCCGCCCATAGACTATAAACGCCCAGGAGGTGGTTCTCTATTTTTGAACGGACGTTCAGAAACTGCAGCTGCACACTAATCATGCAGCTGCTGATCGGGTTGCCCGCTGTCAGTGACAGCAGGGCAACCCTAAGAGAAGGCAGGGACAGTACCTAGGTGTCCCTGCCTTCTGGATCGCTGCATACACTGCGCTCACCGCTATGCGCTTCCTGTTGCGGCCCAGCGGTCAGGTGATCGCCGGGACCGGAGAGTGCAGGAGCTGTGTGAGGTCTTTCAGAGACCTCGATCAGCCCTGCACTGAGGCTGTACAGCGCTGTATTGCGCTGTACAGCCTCTCTGGGGGGTGCATTTCTCCTGTAACTGGGGCTACTATGTCAGCCCCAGTTACAGGAGAAATCAACAGTGAAAAAAAAATGAAAAAGTAAAGTAAGTGTCCCCCAGAGGTCTTGTATGACCTTATGGGGGACGAAAAGTGTAAAATAAAAAATAAAAAAATTAAGTGTTAAAAAAATAAAATAAAAAAAAAGTAAGGAATAAAAAAAATGTTAAAAATAGAAAAATTTAAATAAAATAGACATATTTGGTATTGCCGCGTCCGTGGTCGGCTAAATATATCACATAATCGACCCAGTCCAATAAACACCATAAAAAAAAAATTAAATAACTGTCAAAAAAAGCAATTTTTGTCACCTTATATCACAAAAAGTGCAACACCAAGTGATCAAAAAGGCGTATGTCCCACAAAATGGTACCAATAAAACCGTCACCTCATCCCACAAAAAAATGAGCCCTCTCTCAAAAAATAATAAAAAACTATAGCTCTTAGAACATGGAGACACTAAAACATCATTTTTTTGTTTCAAAAATGCTATTATTGTGTTAAAGTGAAATAAATAAAAAAAAAGTATACATATAAGGTATTGCCGCGTCCGAAAAAAACTTCTTTGATGGACTTAAAGAGGACCTTTCATCGGTCCAAACATTGTGAACTAAGTATCATGATATATACAGCGGCGCCCAGAGATCTCACTGCACTTACTATTATCTCCATATCTCCGGTATGTTCGGTCACTTGGTAATAGTAGGCGGAGACTTAGTGGACTTGGTTATAGTAGGAGGAGACTGCCATTGTTCTCCTGGGCGTCTTCTTCTCCTAGGCTGTAGCGCTGGCCAATCGCAGCGCAGAGCTCACAGCCTGGGAGTTTTTTTTCTCCGAAGAACATAGCGGGAGAACAGAGGGGCGCCCGGGGATAATAGTAAGTGCAGTGAGATCTCTTGGCGCCCTGTACAGATCATGACACTTAGTTCAGAATGTTTGGACCGATGAAAGGTCCTCTTTAAATCTTTTTTCAACCGTATCAACTATGTAACTATTTACCTCTACCTCTATGGATTCCCAAGGAAAGAAACTGCATATGTCTTCTGAAATGTGTAGTATGGGATTAGGTCCTATCACAGACACGGACTTCTTAAGTGGTGATGTCACGGTTACTACATGGGAAACAGCAGTGGCTGGGGCACATTCACATTAGAACAGAGAACACAATCATCACTAACGCTTTCTGAACACTAACTTTGCAGATACTACAACCAGTGGATTATCTTCCTCTCTACAGTAGTCCTGTATTTATAGTCATGGCTGAAAGTGTTGGCATCCCTGAAATTGTTCCAGAAAATAAAGTATTTCTCCCAGAAAAGTATTGCATTATATCCTTTGTGTGTATTGAAACAACTGAAAAAAAAAATAACACAGAAAAAAAGCCAAAAAGTATATACCTTTTACGCAAAACTCCAAAAATGGGCTGGACAAATTCACTGGCACCCTCAACTTAATATTTCTGATACACATCCTTTGGAAGAAATAACTGAAATCAATCACTTCCTATAACCATCAACAAGCTTCTTACACCTGTTAAATTGAATTTTGGACCTCTCTTCTTTTGAACACTTCTCCAGATCTCTCATATTTGAAGGGTGCCTTCTCCCAACAGAAATTTTGAGATTTTTTCACAGGTGTTCAAGGGGATTTAGATCCAGCATCATTGCTGGCCACTTCAGAACTCTCCAGTGCTTTGTTTCCCTCCACTTCTGGGTGCTTCTTGAAGTATATTTGGGGTCATTTCCCTGCTGGAAAACACATGACCTAGGACACAAACCCAGCTTTCTGACACCGGGTTGTACATTGCAACCCAAAATCCTTTAGTAGTCTTCAGACTTCATGATGCCTAGCACACAGTCAAGGCACCCAATGCCAGAGGCAGCAAAACAACCCCAAAACATCTTTGAGCCCCCACAATACTTGACTGTAGGTACTGTGTTCTTTTCTTTGTAGGCCTCATTCCGTTTTCGGTAAACAGTAGAATGATGTGCTTTACCAAAAAGCTCTATCTTGGTCTCATCTGTCCATAAGATGTGTTTCCGGAGGATTTTGGCTTGCTCACGTACATTTTGGCAAACTGCAGTATAGCTTGTCTCGGTGTCAGCAGTGGGGTCCTCCTGCCATAGCGTCTCATTTCATTCAAATGTCGACGGATAGTTTGCGCTAACACTGATGCACTCTGAGCCTGCAGGACAACAACTTGAATTTCTTAGGAACTTGATTGGGGCTGCTTATCCACCATCCGGACTATCCTGCATTGCAGCCTTTCATCAATTTTTCTCTTCCGTCCAAGTCCAGGAAAATTAGCTACAGTGCCATGGGCTATAAACTTCTTGATTATGTTGCGCACCGTGGACAAAGAAACATCAAGATGTCTGGAGAAGTACTTGTATCCTTGAGATTGAGATATCTTTCCACAATTTGGGTTCTCAAGTCCTCAAACAGTTATTTTCTCCTCTTTCTGTTCTCCATGCTTAGTGTGGCACACACAGGCACACAATGCAAAAATTGAGTCAACTTCTCCCCTTTTTATCTGGTTTCAGGTTTGATTTTTATATTGCCCACACCTGTTTCTTGCCACGGGTAAGTTTAAACGAGCATCACACGCTTGAAACAAAGTTGTTTACCCAAAATTGTTTGCCCATTTTTGGAGTTTTGTGTGACATTATTTACAATTTGGAAAATTTCAGCCCGCACAACCCCTAGCAGGTGCAGATTGCTATGGCGAAATAGAGATATAAATGTAAAAACACAAAATGCAATCGCACACTGCAACCAGCACTCTGCCTTACCTTTAGGCCTCTTTCACACGACCGTTTTTTTTTTCCGTTTTGCGGGCCGTTTTTTGCGGTCCGTATACGGTCCGTATACGGAACCATTCATTTCAATGGTTCCGCAAAAAAAACGGAATGTACTCCGTGTGCATTCCGTTTCCGTATTTCCGTTTTTCCGTTCCGTTTAAAGATAGAACATGTCCTATATTTGGCCGCAAATCACGTTCCGTGGCTCCATTAAAGTCTATGGGTCCGCAAAAAAACGGAATGCATACGGAAATGCATCCGTATGTCTTCCGTATCCGTTCCGTTTTTTGCGGAACCATCTATTGAAAATGTTATGCCCAGCCCAATTTTTAATATGAAATTACTGTATACTGTATTTGCCATACGGAAAAACGGAACGGAACAACGGAACGGAAACGGAACCACAACGGAAGCAAAAAACGGAACAACGGATCCGTGAAAAACGGACCGCAAAACACTGAAATGGACATACTGTCGTGTGAAAGAGGCCTTATGCTGGATGTTGAATAAGGCATTGGTGTACATTTTGGCCAAAGCGTAATAAGCCACTCACCGCGTCAAGGTTGCCTTCATGAGTGGTCCCTAACACTAGTTCCTACCTTTTATGGGCCATGACAGCCACATAAAGTCCAGGGAGCGCAGGTACAGCATGCATGCCAAGCACACTCTGCTTTTAACCCCGTCCGGTGCCATTACAGCTTTCATCGGATCCAGGGATGCAAGTACTCACATGCATGCTGAGCCCACTTTATACTTCTCCTGGAGCCTAATGGCTACTGGTAGGTGCTGTATAAGCAGACTCAGTTTTATACTGACTTTAAAACCAGCCTCCAGGGGACAGATTGACTGGACAGGTGTGCTTGACTGCTTGGAGATCGCCACGCCTCCAATACGTACTACAAAGAGAAAAATATGGAAAATTTCAGCCCGCACAACCCCTAGCAGGTGCAGATTGCTATGGCGAAATAGAGATATAAATGTAAAAACACAAAATGCAATCGCACACTGCAACCAGGCACACAATGCAGTCAATCTGTCCCCTGGAGGCTGGTTTTAAAGTCAGTATAAAACTGAGTCTGCTTATACAGCACCTACCAGTAACCATTAGGTTCCAGGAGAAGTATATAGTGGGCTCAGCATGCATGTGAGTACTTGCATCCCTGGATCCGATGAAAGCTGTAATGGCACCGGACAGGGTTAAAAGCAGAGTGTGCTTGGCATGCATGCTGTACCTGCGCTCCCTGGACTTTATGTGGCTGTCATGGCCCATAAAAGGTAGGAACTAGTGTTAGGGACCACTCATGAAGGCAACCTTGACGCGGTGAGTGGCTTATTACACTTTGGCCAAAATGTACACCAATGCCTTATTCAACATCCAGCATAAAGGCAGGGCAGAGTGCTGGTTGCAGTGTGCGATTGCATTTTGTGTTTTTACATTTAGATCTCTATTTCGCCATAGCAATCTGCACCTGCTAGGGGTTGTGCGGGCTGAAATTTTCCATATTTTTCTCTTTGTAGTACGTATTGGAGGCGTGGCGATCTCCAAGCAGTCAAGCACACCTGTCCAGTCAATCTGCCCCCTGGAGGCTGGTTTTAAAGTCAGTATAAAACTGAGTCTGCTTATACAGCACCTACCAGTAGCCATTAGGCTCCAGGAGAAGTATATAGTGGGCTCAGCATGCATGTGAGTACTTGCATCCCTGGATCCGATGAAAGCTGTAATGGCACCGGACGGGGTTAAAAGCAGAGTGTGCTTGGCGTGCATGCTGTACCTGCGCTCCCTGGACTTTATGTGGCTGTCATGGCCCATAAAAGGTAGGAACTAGTGATAGGGACCACTCATGAAGGCAACCTTGACGCGGTGAGTGGCTTATTACGCTTTGGCCAAAATGTACACCAATGCCTTATTCAACATCCAGCATAAAGGGAAGGCAGAGTGCTGGTTGCAGTGTGTGATTGCATTTTGTGTTTTTACATTATTTACAATTTGCCTTTTTCTCAGTTTTTTTGTGTTGTTTCAGTATATACAAAGGAAATAAACATGGGTATAACAAAACATGTGTCATTGCAATAATTTTCTGGGGCAAATACATTTTCAGGAAAAATTTCAGGGGTGTCAACGCTTTCTGCCATGTCTCAGGCAGATATGTAAGTAATTACAGGTGTGGTCTGAGTACACCCTGGACCTTGCCAGAAAGAGCCTAAAAGTGCTTCCCTGTCGTCCTATAAAACACGCTTTATTTTAAGTATTGTACCTCTCGATCAGAGATCGTTGACTGCTAGACATGCTTCTACGATGCACTCAAAAACATTTTGCCCAGTTCAAAGACTTTCAGAGGAATTCATCTTTGGATGGAAAAAAGCAGGATGGTCATTTTAACAAACTGCCTGCCATCTTGGCCATTCTGACCTAACTGTGAGATGTTGGGAGCAGTGCTTACGTAGCGGCATACACACAAGGAGAACAGGCTCCAGATGCCCCAGACAGACACCAGTAGTGAGGATCTGCCAACAAGCACGAGCAGCTCCCACAATTTCGTTTTCACCAGCCAGACACAGGTGGCTCCTTCATTACACCCCCCTGTATATGTCCAGACCATTTCCAGGTGCTTAGCCTGGAGCAGCCTTTCACCAGAAACTAGCATAAGTTACAGCTGAGGACTATACCAGCCCTTGGCTGGAGTAGACTTCAGTTTCTGGCACACAGCAGGGTAGAGATGCACCTAATTTATTAAGAGGTATTTGCCTATAAATAAATAAGAGGCTTCTCACCCAAGCGCAGGGATATCAAGGCGTAGGGGAATGCCAGTCTTGATAAATCTCCCCACTGAGCAAGGCTAGGAAGTCTTCAGTCCATCTATCTAATCACTATAGTTCTGTATGTTAGGAAAATAATCTCACATAGCCATATACATATATGATGATGCTACTGCTCCTCATCAAGAAGACCCAACAGGCACACCTCAGGGGTACTGGCGCTGGAGATCGGATCACCTCAGAAAGGAGGTTGATTTTTTTCAGTCCAAGACCTTTGAATACCAGCACAACACTGTAAGAGATTAATGAAATACATGTCCACATCCAGGTATCCATGATATTGTGACTGTAGGTACCTACCCATCCAAGGAGTCTTACAGGTCTGAGGTAGCAGTGCTGCACAATTTTTTTTAATGCTGAATGGGATTCAAGAGCTCCATTCAAACGGGTAGGACACGGCACCCATTATCGGAGGAGGGTGATCACATGTATCTCAGCTGATCAGCCATGTAAATATGTCTACAAATCAAGAATGGTTGGACCCTCCACCCCTGAAAGGTCATTATACAAAGCTTAGGTCATCACTTCAAGGGTGTATGCAGGCAGAGCTCAACTAGCTATTTGTAGAAGAACTCTGAAGGATATATCCTGCACACAACAACAATGATTTCAAACCAACAGACTTATTCTTACTCGTAGCATGGTCTTCTAACACAATGGAAGTGTACCTGACCTTTAAAAAAAAACATCAACAAAATTAAAATCAAAGGCAGATCCAATCTTAATGATTTTTTTCACAGCAACTCAATGTGACTCAGTAGAGTGTATGACCTTCACGAGCCTGAACACACTTCTGCCAACATCTGGGCATGCTCCTGATGAGACGGAGGATGGTGTCCTCTGTGATCTCCTCCCAGACCTGGATCAGCAGAAGGTCTGACAATGGCAGGCAGCAGATAATCTAGCTGAGCTGCGGTCATTAATCATCCCCAGTTAGGCTTAATGGGGCAAAGTGAAAAAAAATAGGAATTAGACTTACCGGTAAATCAGTTTCCAGAGTTTCCCTCATGACAGCACAACAGGAGGATGTTCCCCTTTGACCTTTTTGGGAAAGGAAGCAGAGAGGTTAAAAGGTCCCTCCCACCTCCACCCACCAGTGTTTTTCCAGATAACTACACCAGTATGGATGCAACCGATTTATTAAGATCATCAGAAAATCTTATATGCAGTATTTACATAGTAGTTAGTAAGGGAGGGAATGTATACGGGTGCTGTCATGAGGGAATCTCTGGAAACCGAATTACCGGTAAGTCTAATTCCTATTTTCCAGGTCATCCCTCATGACAGCACAATAGGAGACGTACAAAATTATAATTTAGAGGGGGACCAAGTCTAAGGACAACATATCTCAGATATTTATCATTAGATAGAGATACCATTTCATAGAATCAGGAATGAACCTGAGACAGAAACTTTTTAAATTCTGCTAGAAAACTAAATCTTGATGACAGAATTTTTTATCTGAATCCATGATCAACAGACCTACCTCTGACTTAAATACTTAACTAGAGGAAGAATAAATTGTCTTATTAGACATTGGCCATAAAAAGGATGCCCTTTACCTCTAAGCCTAGTCTATATGGTAAGTACCATTGTGTAAAAGCGACTCGCTCTAAGGCTCTATTCACACGTCCGCAATTCCGTTCTGCATTTTGTGGAATGGAATTGCGGACCAATTCATTTCTATGGGGCTGCACAATGTGCTCTCCGGATCCAGAAATGCTGACCCGCACTTCCGGGTCCGCAATTCCGATCCCAAAAAAATAGAACATGTCCTATTCTTGTCCACAATTGCGGACAAGATTAGGCATTTTCTATTAAGTGCCGGCGATGTGCGGTCCGCAAAATGAGGAACGCACATTGCCGATGTCCATGTTTTGCGGATCCGCAAAACACACACAGATGTGTGAATGGACCCTAAACCAGATAAAAAATTGTAACATCATATATAACCACTACACTAAGTAAATATGTACTGTAGACCCCCATTGCAGTTCATTCTCCAGAGCTTAATTGTTAGAATATGATAAAACAACTAACTCCAGAATAGGGCTGCAGTAAACGTTTATTTTAGAAATCGAGTATTCTATTGAGTATTTTTTATGATTAATCGAGTATTCTATAAAGAAAAAATTAATTAATAGACTGTTTTCCTTTATAAAAACTCAGACCCCTGCCATCAGTCTCCAAAACCCTTTGTTCCCCCCTGTGCGATCAACCAAGTGCATCAGCCCCCCCCCCCAGTGCCATCAGCTCCACTATCCCCCAGTGCCATCAGCTCCACTATCCCCCAGTGCCATCAGCTCAGTTCCCTCAGTGCCTTCTGTAGCTGGCCAGCTAGGACCTGTCCTAGGTTGCTAGTATAGCTTATATATGTTTACAGCTAGACCTGCCAATAGCCTTAATACAGTTCCTATGTTTATGTGTTAAAGACAAAAGCAGAGTTATTTACTCTGACATCATGTTTTGGATATATTTTCCGTTCACAGAAGCAGAAAAAGATAATATGCCTTTAAGATTCATTTTGTAATGTAAGGTAAGCTCAGGGACACAGCAGAAACAACAGAAAGCATAGTGTTAATCTGTTGTTGCTGGGCAGAAGTGTAGACCAATCACAGCCAGCCTCACACACAGCCTTTCTGGGAATTCCCCTAGCAGGAGCTGCTAGAATCATTATTCACCAGAGATAGGAGCTGAATAGACATTCACTGGGAACAAGAGGCCAAAATAGGTAGTTAAAAACAGTTATATAATGTTCATATTGTTAGTATTGTGTTTAGAGCTGTATACTGAACTAGATATACAGTGGATATAAAAAGTCTACACACCCCTGTTAAAATGTCAGGTTTCTGTGATGTAAAAAAATGAGATAAAGATAAATAATTTTAGAACTTTTTCCACCTTTAATGTGACCTATAAACTGTACAACTCAATTGAAAAACAAACTGTAAATCTTTTAGGTAGAGGGAAGAAAAAATATAAAAATAATATGGTTGCTCACCCTTAGGCCTCATGCACACGACCGTTGTGTGCATCCGTGGCCGTTGTGCCGTTTTCCGTTTTTTTTCGCGGACCCATTGACTTTCAATGGGTCCGTGGAAAAATCGGAAAATGCACCGTTTTGCAGCCGAGGCCGTGATCCGTGTATCCTGTCCTATTTTTTTGACGGACAACGGTTCACGGACCCATTCAAGTCAATGGGTCCGTGAAAGAACGCGGATGCACACAAGATTGGCATCCGTGTCCGTGATCCGTGGCCGTAGGTTGCTTTCATACAGACGGATCCGAAGATCCGTCTGCATAAAAGCTTTTTCTGATCTAAGTTTTCACTTCGTGAAAACTCATTTCCGACAGTATATTCTAACACAGAAGCGTTCCCATGGTGATGGGGACGCTTCTAGTTAGAATACACTGCAAACTTTGTACAAGACTGCCCCCTGCTGCCACCCGATCTCTTACAGGGGGATATGATAGCACAATTAACCCCTTCAGGTGCGGCACCTAAAGGGGTTAATTGTACTATCATATTCCCCTGTAAGAGATCAGGGCTGCCAGGCAGCAGGGGGCAGACCCCCCCCCCTCCCCAGTTTGAATATCGTTGGTGGCACAGTGTGCCTCCACCATCGCCCCCCCCCTCCCTCCCTCTATTGTATTAAATCGTTGGTGGCACAGTGTGCCAACCACCATCGGCCCCCCTCCCTCCCTCTATTGTATTAAATCGTTGGTGGCACAGTGTGCCAACCACCATCGGCCCCCCTCCCTCCCTCTATTGTATTAAATCGTTGGTGGCACAGTGTGCCAACCACCATCGGCCCCCCTCCCTCCCTCTATTGTATTAAATCGTTGGTGGCACAGTGTGCCAACCACCATCGCCCCCCCCCCCTCCCTCTATAGCAGTAACATTGGTGGCAGTGTGCGGTCTCAACAGTAGAAGATTCATACTTACCTGCTTGCTGCTGCGATGTCTGTGAACGGCCGGGAGCTCCTCCTACTGGTAAGTGACAGTTCTTTAGCAATGCGCCGCACAGACCTTTCACTTACCAGTAGGAGGAGCTCCCGGCCGGACACAGACATCGCAGCAGCAAGCAGGTAAGTATGAATCTTCTACTGTTGAGACCGCACACTGCCACCAATGTTACTGCTATAGAGGGGGGGGGGGCCGATGGTGGTTGGCACACTGTGCCACCAACGATTTAATACAATAGAGGGAGGGAGGGGGGCCGATGGTGGTTGGCACACTGTGCCACCAACGATTTAATACAATAGAGGGAGGGAGGGGGGCCGATGGTGGTTGGCACACTGTGCCACCAACGATTTAATACAATAGAGGGAGGGAGGGGGGGGGCGATGGTGGGGGCACACTGTGCCACCAACGATATTCAAACTGGGGAGGGGGGGCTGCCCCCTGCTGCCTGGCAGCCCTGATCTCTTACAGGGGAATATGATAGTACAATTAACCCCTTTAGGTGCCGCACCTGAAGGGGTTAATTGTGCTATCATATCCCCCAGTAAGAGAACGGGTGCTGCCAGGCAGCAGGGGGCAGTCTTGTACAAAGTTTGTAGTGTATTCTAACCTGAAGCGTCCCCATCACCATGGGAACGCCTCTGTGTTAGAATATACTGTCGGATCTGAGGTTCACGAAGTAGCTCATATCCGACAGTATATTCTAACATAGAGGCGTTCCCATGGTGATGGGGACGCTTCAAGTTAAAATATACCATCGGATTGGAGAAAACTCCAATCCGATGGTATAAAAGAACTCCAGACTTTACATTGAAAGTCAATGGGGACGGATCCGTTTGAAATGGCACCATATTGTGTCAACATCAAACGGATCCGTCCCCATTGACTTGCATTGTAATTCAGGACGGATCCGTTTGGCTCCGCACGGCCAGGCGGACACCAAAACGACTTTTTTTTCATGTCCGTGGATCCTCCAAAAATCAAGGAAGACCCACGGACGAAAAAACGGTCACGGATCACGGACCCACGGACCCCGTTTTTGCGGACCGTGAAAAAAAACTGTCGTGTGCATGAGGCCTGAAACTAATACTTTGTTGAAGCACTTTTTGATGTTATTACAGCACTCCATCTTTTTGGGTATGAGTCTATCAGCATGGCACATTTTGACTTGGCAAGATTGGCCCACTCTTCTTTGCAAAAACATTCCAAATCTGTCAGATTGCGAGGACATCTCCTGTGCACAGCCCTCTTCAGATCACCCCACAGATTTTCAATCGGATTCAGGTCTGGGCTTTGGCTGGGCCATTTCAAACCTTTAATTTTCTTCTGGCGAAGCCATTCCTTTGTTGATTTGGATGTATGCTTTAGGTCATTTTCATGTTGAAAGATGAAGTTCCTCATAATGTTCAGCTTTCTAGCAGAAGTCTGAAGGTTTTGTGCCAATATTGACTGGTATTTGGAACTGTTCATAATTTCGTCTTGCCACTCTACCCCATAGCCTAGACATATGATGAATACGGGAGATTGTTGTCACATGTACCACACAGCCAGTACTTGCCAGATGTTCCTGCAGCTCCTTGAATGTTGCTGTAGGCCTCTTGGTAGCTTCCTAGACCAGTTTTCTTCTCGTCTTTTCATAAATTTTGGAGGGACATCCAGTTCTTGGTAATGTCACTGTTGTGCCATATTTTCTCCACTTGATGATGACTGTTTTCACTGTGTTCCATGGTATATCTAATGCCTTGGATTTTTTTTTGTACCCTTCTCCTGACTGATACCTTTTAACAATGAGATCCCTCTGATGCTTTGGAAGCTCTCTGTGGACCATGGCTTTTGCTGTGGGATGCGACTAAGAAGATTTCAGGAAAGACCAACTAGAGCAGCTGAACTTTATTTGGGGTTAATCAGAGGCACTTTAAATGATGGCAGGTGTATGCTGACTCCTATCTAACAGGATTGTGAATGTGATTGCTGAATTTTTAACACAGCTACATCCCCAGTTATAAGAGGGTGTGCACACTTATGCAACCACATTATTTTTTTTTTTTAGTTTTCTCCTCTCTACCTAAAAGATTTCAGTTTGTTTTTCAATTGAGTGGTACAGTTTATAGGTCATATTAAAGGTGGAAAAAAGTTCTGAAATGATTTATCTTTATCTCATTTTTTACAGCACAGAAACCTGACACAGCGGTGTGTAGACTTTATATATCCACTGTATATGTGTTTACTTACAGTTCCACTAATTGCAACCATACAATTGCAATCACAAATTGCAAGCTACAAATTGCAGGCATTCAGATTCCATATTGCAATCCAAATTGCATACAACCATACCAGATCATACTCAACCAATCTGCAGACAATCACTACTAACTGCATAATGCAAGTAGAACTATTAGTTAGACCTCAGATATACCTCTCAGAGAGATCATAAAGTGCTTAAATAACTTAAAGTGACAGTACAGATACTCAAGAGAGAAATATATCCACCATTTTATGTTGAATGACAAGATTGAACAGTTGAACCACCATCTTATGCATACCGACATTTTGTGATATCTTTTCAACAGGTGTTATGTACATGGACTATCTGCTGCGGAGGCGGCAGTGTTATATGAAGAAAAGTTAATAAAGAAGTTATTTCAACCATTTGGTCTGCTCTTTAAACCTACTGTTTACATAGAACAGCGCTAGAGGAATTACAGAGTAATAGACAGTCTGGTTATACTAAAATTCAGAGATACCAAAATTCTTCTAATACCACAACGCAAAAGGCACTTCATAGTGCTGCGCCTGCCACACCTTCAGCTCTCCCCCACCGCAGTGCCATCAGCTGCCCCCCTAGTGCCATCAGCTGCCCCCTAAGTGCCACCAGCTGCCCTCCCAATGCAATCAGCTGCCCCCAATGCCATCAGCTTGCCCCCAGTGCCATCAGCTGCCACCCCAGTGCTATCAGCTGCCCCCTAAGTGCCACCAGCTGCCCTCCCAATGCAATCAGCTGCCCCCCAATGCCATCAGCTTGCCCCCCAGTGCCATCAGCTTGCCCCCAGTGCCATTAGCTGCCACCCCAGTGCTATCAGCTGCCCCCCCGTGCCATCAGCTTGACCCCCAGTGAGCATGGAGTGCTACTCTGAGTGACAACCCTACTGGGAGCCGTGATATCAGCCACACAGGTCTGACACAGGGGGGCACCAGGCGGGGAATATGGACTGGCTGCAGAGTACCCTGCCCCATTGGCCCCCTCATCACTTACTGTCCATGCCCAGGAAGGGGAGAGGTTGTGCCCCCAGCTGTTATTCCACAGCCAGCTCCAGGTCGAAGCGAATGTGATCCACACAAGCGATGAGCTCCTGCATGGTGACTGGAGCGCAGATCTACTCACACCGGGAACCAGCATCAGCCCCGCCTGGGACTCCATAGATAATCGCCATGCAGTGGCTGAACGGGCTATCGCAAGGCACTTTTGGAAAAGGGAAGCCGCGGCATTGCTGGGTAACGTGACCTGTGACAGAGGACACATGGGTGAGCGGCTGCATGTACAGGACGGTGCCGGGCGCTGTGCACAGTGGAGCCATATGTTCTTCCGTTATCTGCCAGAGTGACTACGTGTTCTTCAGCCGTGAAAACCACAGACATGCATGAACACATATGTGTGAATGGTGTTAGCTGCTCATCTATAAAGAAGTGCACTGACCTGACGATGTGTCAGGAAGAAAGTGCAGCGACGTACCGGCCAGCGGATGACCACGGGGCGCTGAGTAATAGCAAGCGCTTTATTCACACTCCGTGGTCACATGACACAAACAAATCCTCGATGCAAAAACATTCTTAGTGTTGAATTACTCTATTTAATCGAGTAATCATTTCAGCCCTACTCCAGAATGTCTACGAGGTATATGCAAGAAACTGAGCCAAGCTGATGGCACTGGCACACGGCAGGCATGGGCATCAACGAAGAGGTAACTATGAACTCAAGAAAAAAGAAAGAACCCTCCCGACGAAACCAGGCCAACCAAGAACCCACCTGCCCGCATAGCTTCAAGGTCAGAGGCAGTCTTAAGCATTTCACAAGATCTTTAGAGACATAGGGACTGAGGACTGGCAAAAGGTTACAGGACCTGTTCAGCGTACAGAACTGCAGCTGATAGTGTGAGCATGGCTGTAAGTGTGAATGTGGACAGAGGAATGCACAGTCTCTATTGCCGTTTTGTAGTTACCTGGTTGGCAAGCAGTGAGGGGAGTCTCCTTCCCAGAGGTGCCCTAGAGGTTATGGGTATTAAGTGCAATGAAGGCAGGGTCCCTAATGTTCATGACATCAGCACCCTTAGGTGCAAATAGAATAACATAGAGAAGAGTTCAGTTGGGCATAAGTTGACATTTAATGAATATCACTTATCTTGAGGTAGATATACCAATTTATTGCAATAGAAGGGATAGCTATAATCCATACAAGATAAATTCCCAGCCAGAATGGAGCTGCCTCCCATTATAACAGGTCTGGGTAGGATATTTATAAAATTTCAGTGCTCTGGTCACACTAATGTTCCTTTAACTTCAGGCTGACCCATACTATCTCCAGGTGTAGAGTATACTATACCCTATAAATCACATGGTGTAACGCACCTAATTGATCAGTTAGGATCTCAACTGCGGAAGCAATGGACATCCACTAATATCCCACCACCCTTGTGTTTGGCTGTGGGATTCGCGGTTACTCAGTATGTACCCCAGGCGTCACTCTCAGTCTTAGGTGGAGAGTTTGGGGTAACAAAATCATTTACCGCTATCCATCTAATTAGTTTTACTGATGGTAAGGAGGGACTCTCAGAATTACAGGAGTCACGAGTTAGTATAAGCTTGTGCAACGTTCAGAGTTAGCATCTAGTATGCAATAGCTTCAGAGTTAGTATATAGCATGTCCTCAGTTTGATATATACTATGCAGTAGGTTCAGAGTTAGTATAGCATGTCCACAGTTTGATATATACTATGCAGTAGGTTCAGAGTTAGTATAGCATGTCCACAGTTTGATATATACTATGCAGTAGGTTCAGAGTTAGTATAGCATGTCCACAGTTTGATATATACTATGCAGTAGGTTCAGAGTTTGTATAGCATGTCCACAGTTTGGTATACACTATGCAGTAGGTTCACTCTGAGTTCCAGGACATTAATCAGAGCAGGTAACAGGCATATACTTGCGGTTAGTTGGCCCTGGCTAGAAAGCCAGTGGCAAGAAGGTAGACAGTCCTTCACGATGTAGTTAGGCATCCAGGTTTGGATATGTGGACAGAGTCTTCAGATACCATGGAGCTAGCAGGGTGCGCACTCCATTAGTGGAACACCCTGCTTAGCACCTGTCTTCAATTTAAGGGCTGAATGGTAAGTGGGCGGAGTCACAGAAGGCCCGGCGGCCACTGCGTTCCACACTGGAGCGCAAGCCAGCGTAACAACACAGGCGGTCGCTGCGTTCCACGCTGGAACGCAAGCCAGCGTATCATCGCAGACGGCCGGTGCGTTCCACGCTGGAGCGCAAGCCAGCGTATCGTCACAGGGAGCCGCTGCGGTCCAGGCTGTATTGTTACAGTACCCCCCCCTTTAAGGGACCCCTCCGGGGTACCCCGCTAGGAGAGGGTCGGTTGGGAAATCTTCTATGGAACAATCTTTGGAGTCTGGGAGCATGAACGTTTTGCACATCTTCCCAAAAGTCATCCTGGGGACCATACCCCTTCCATCTAACGAGATACTGGATCTTCCCCCGTCTTCTTCTGGAATCAATGAGCTGCTCAACTTCAAACTCTTCTTCTCCTTGGACCTCTATCGGAGGCAAGGGTCGAGGGTCATTTGATGGGAACGGTCTAGGTCTAAACGGCTTCAGTAGTGACACGTGAAATGTGGGATGTACCTGTAATCGAGGAGGAAGGGTGAGTCTCACAGTGTTGGGGTTAATAATCCTTTCTATCGGAAAAGGACCCAGGAATTGTCTTCCCAATTTCTTGGAAGGTACCCCCAACCGAAGGTTCTTTGTTGATAACCAAACCGAGTCCCCGACCTGGTAGGGAGGACTTTCTCTCCTATGACGGTCGTAGTAACGCTTCTGTCTTTCTTTTGCCCGTTGAAGGTTGTCTTTTAGCGTCTTAAGGGTAGTTTGCAAAGTGGTCAGATAATCGTCTGTGGCTGGAACGTTTGTGGGAAGGCTGGTTTGAGGAAGAGACCTAGGGTGAAATCCGTAATTAGCAAAGAATGGAGTATGTAATGTAGAGGAATTCGTAGAATTATTATAGGCGAATTCAGCGAGAGGAAGTAGGCCCTCCCGGTCATCCTGGAGAAATGAGCAGTGACATCTGAGAAACTGTTCCAGACACTGATTCACTCTTTCAGTCTGCCCATTAGTTTGGGGGTGATAGGCGGTAGACATTCTGTGGTCGATTTGAAGTCTGGAACAAAGTGCTCTCCAGAATTTGGATACGAATTGTGAACCCCTGTCTGATATGACCTGGCTAGGAATTCCATGTAACTTAATAATATTAGACAGGAATACCACGGCCGTGTCCTTGGAGGAGGGTAATTTCTTGAGGGGCACGAAGTGTGCCATTTTAGTCAGCAAATCCACTACCACCATGATGGTGTTGTTTCCTCTGGAAAGGGGAAGTTCAACTATGAAATCCATCGAGACCCATTCCCAGGGTCTGTTGGCGATGGGAAGACTCATTAGGAGACCATAAGGTCGGTTCCTGTCAGTTTTACATGAGGCACAGGTCTCGCACGTGGAAACGTATTCCTCAATTTGTTTGGTCATCTTTGGCCACCAGAAGTTCCTGCGTATCAGGGTTGTGGTTTTAGCAATGCCGGGATGTCCTGCGAGGGGTAAATCATGGCAAAGTTTGATCACCTGATTGGTGAGGGAGGGTGGTATATACAGTTGGCTGTCCTTGTAAAGGAGACCCTGTTGATTCTGCGAAAGACCAGGGGGGGTATTAGCATGGTCATTAATTAGAGCATCCTTGAGCTGGGTTTCCAACGTTATGGTGGCAAGGACGAGTTTCTTCGGTGGAATGATCCATGTGGGGGCCGTGTCGGAGGTGCGAATTTCAGCCAGTTGTGACAAGGCGTCGGCCTTCCCATTTTTTGAGCCTGGTCGGTATGTAATTTGGAAGTTAAACCTGTCAAAAAAAAAACTCCACCGTACTTGACGGCCTGATAATGTTTTATTGGTTTTCAGGTATTGTAGATTACGGTGATCCGTATAAATTGTGATGGGGTGTATTGATCTTTCTAGTAAATGCCTCCAATTTTCCAGGGAGCATTTTATGGTGAGGAGTTCCTTTTCGCCTATGGGGTAATTGAATTCGGCTGTATTTAGCGTCCGGGAGTAGAAGCCGATAGGATGTAACGGAGTTGAAAAAGAGCTTCGCTGGGACAGAACAGCTCCTATGGCTGCCTGGGATGCGTCTACTTCCAGCACGTAGTGATGGTTCGGATTTGGGAGAGTCAGTATCGGTGCCGTAGTGAACCTGTTCTTTAATAACTCAAACGCTAATTGGGCGTCCTTGGACCAAACGAACTTCGTGTTGACACTAGTTAAACGGGTTAGTGGCTTAGTGGTAGCGGAGAAATCCTTAATAAATTTCCTATAGAAGTTTGAGAACCCCAGGAACCGTTGAAGAGCTTTCCTGGAATCCGGAATCGGCCAATTTTGGATGCAAGTGATTTTTGAGGGATCCATCTGGATACCTTTGGGTGAAATTATGTATCCGAGAAAGGGAAGAGAGGTAGTCTCGAATACACATTTTTCCTGTTTGATGTATAAACGATGAACACTTAACCGTGCGAGAACCCAACGGACATGTTTCCTGTGATCGTGTAAGTTATCAGAATACACTAGTATATCATCAAGATAGATGATTACACATACGTCCAGTAGATCCCTAAAGATGTCGTTAATAAAATTTTGGAATGTGGCAGGGGCATTGCACAACCCGAAGGGCATCACTGTATACTCGAAGAGTCCATACCGAGTGCGGAAAGCTGTCTTCCATTCATCCCCTTTTCTGATCCTAATTAAGTTGTATGCGCCTCTCAAATCCAGCTTGGTGTAGATTGTTGCTGTTTGTAATCTTTCTATGAGTTCGGATATTAGCGGCAAGGGGTAGCGATTTTTGATTGTTACTTTGTTCAAGGCTCTGTAATCTATAATGGGCCTTAAGCTTGAATCTTTGTTTCTCACGAAGAACATCCCTGCTGCTGCCGGGGAGGTTGAAGGCTGAATAAAACCTTTTCGTAAGTTCTCTTCTAGGTACTGTTTGAGGTGAACAAGTTCTGGTTGTGCCAATGGATAAATTCTACCCGTGGGTATCTCACTACCCGGCAGCAAGTCTATGGGGCAATCGTAAGATCTATGGGGCGGAAGAGATTCCGCCTTCTTTGCGCTGAACACCTCAGCAAAGTCTGCGTATTGGCTGGGGACCTGGTTCACTCCCACGTGCATGAGAGATTTAAGGGGAAAACAGGTCTCCATACAATAAGGTGACGTGAACTGAACTCTCCCCTGTTTCCATAGGAGGGTTGGCTGGTGTATTTGCAACCATGGCAACCCAAGAATCACGGGAAACAATGGAGAGTGTATGATATCAAGGGATAAGAATTCTGTGTGGTTATTTTCACATGTCACATGAGGGGTTGAGTCTGACTGTGGATAGAACTAGAAGTGGTACCGTCAATGAAACTCACGGATATAGGAACGTTTTTTCTCATGTGGGGAATTTTATTTCGCTCGACCAGATGCGTGTCGATAAAATTCCCGAAGCTCCCGTGTCCACAATGGCTTCAACGGTAATCCGGTTTTGGTCCCACTGTAAGGTGAGAGACGTGTAAATGTAACCACCAGTACTATTTTTTGTACTGCCTATGGTACAAGACGTGCCGCTCTTACCTTCGCACTTCTTACGTATCGCGGGACATCCGTCAACAGTATGGTCAGCAGACGCACAGTATAGACAGAGCTTGAGGTTACGTCTCCGGGCTTTCTCTCTCTCGGTCAGAGGTCCTCGGATCGCCCCAATCTCCATCATCTCTACAGCAGGACCCTGGCAGAACGGTCTTGGGTTGGGTGTGAAGCCTGAGACTCTCTCGGCTCTGCGTTCCCTCAGCCGTCTGTCAATGGTGGTGGCCTTCTGCATCAAGGCATTAAGTGTAAGTGGTAATTCTCCTCGGGCTAATTCATCCTTCAGGGCCTCAGAAAGACCTAGACGGAACTGATTCCTGAGAGTGATATCATTCCATTCAGTCTCCCGGGCCCAGCGAGTGTATTCCGCAATAAAGTCCTCTACAGGTCGTCTATGGGGCAATCGTAAGATCTATGGGGCGGAAGAGATTCCGCCTTCTTTGCGCTGAACACCTCAGCAAAGTCTGCGTATTGGCTGGGGACCTGGTTCACTCCCACGTGCATGAGAGATTTAAGGGGAAAACAGGTCTCCATACAATAAGGTGACGTGAACTGAACTCTCCCCTGTTTCCATAGGAGGGTTGGCTGGTGTATTTGCAACCATGGCAACCCAAGAATCACGGGAAACAATGGAGAGTGTATGATATCAAGGGATAAGAATTCTGTGTGGTTATTTTCACATGTCACCATGAGGGGTTGAGTCTGACTGTGGATAAAACTAGAAGTGGTACCGTCAATGAAACTCACGGATATAGGAACGTTTTTTCTCATGTGGAGAATTTTATTTCGCTCGACCAGATGCGTGTCGATAAAATTCCCCGAAGCTCCCGTGTCCACCATGGCTTCAACGGTAATCCGGTTTTGGTCCCACTGTAAGGTGAGAGACGTGTAAATGTAACCACCAGTACTATTTTTTGTACTGCCTATGGTACAAGACGTGCCGCTCTTACCTTCGCACTTCTTACGTATCGCGGGACATCCGTCAACAGTATGGTCAGCAGACGCACAGTATAGACAGAGCTTGAGGTTACGTCTCCGGGCTTTCTCTCTCTCGGTCAGAGGTCCTCGGATCGCCCCAATCTCCATCATCTCTACAGCAGGACCCTGGCAGAACGGTCTTGGGTTGGGTGTGAAGCCTGAGACTCTCTCGGCTCTGCGTTCCCTCAGCCGTCTGTCAATGGTGGTGGCCTTCTGCATCAAGGCATTAAGTGTAAGTGGTAATTCTCCTCGGGCTAATTCATCCTTCAGGGCCTCAGAAAGACCTAGACGGAACTGATTCCTGAGAGTGATATCATTCCATTCAGTCTCCCGGGCCCAGCGAGTGTATTCCGCAATAAAGTCCTCTACAGGTCGTTTCCCTTGTTTAAGGCTGCGTATAGCGGTCTCAGCGGTCAGCTGTTTACTATGGTCCTCGTAGAGAAGGGCCATTTTTTCAAGGAACAGCGGAAAGGATTCCAGGACTGGGTCTTCTTTTTCTAAATAAGTATTGGCCCATGCTCTGGGCTCCCCCCTGAGGTATGAGATCATGGTAAGTACTTTTGATCTGTCAGTTGGGTATGTCCGGGGCTGCATCTCAAACATTAATTTGCATGCGTTCAGGAAATCCCTGAACTGTCTTCGGTCACCCGAGAATAACTCAGGTGGGCTTACTTTGGGTTCAGGTCCATCACGGTGGTGTCCTGGCCCCTGAGTGACAAGTTGCCGTAGTGCCTGGTTTTCTAGCTGGAGATGTTGTACAGTCACATTGAGGGTCTCCACCCTCTTAGTGAGGGTGACGAGGTGACCTGCAACCTCCGCTGGATCCATCTGGGTTCCACTAATATGTAACGCACCTAATTGATCAGTTAGGATCTCAACTGCGGAAGCAATGGACATCCACTAATATCCCACCACCCTTGTGTTTGGCTGTGGGATTCGCGGTTACTCAGTATGTACCCCAGGCGTCACTCTCAGTCTTAGGTGGAGAGTTTGGGGTAACAAAATCATTTACCGCTATCCATCTAATTAGTTTTACTGATGGTAAGGAGGGACTCTCAGAATTACAGGAGTCACGAGTTAGTATAAGCTTGTGCAACGTTCAGAGTTAGCATCTAGTATGCAATAGCTTCAGAGTTAGTATATAGCATGTCCTCAGTTTGATATATACTATGCAGTAGGTTCAGAGTTAGTATAGCATGTCCACAGTTTGATATATACTATGCAGTAGGTTCAGAGTTAGTATAGCATGTCCACAGTTTGATATATACTATGCAGTAGGTTCAGAGTTAGTATAGCATGTCCACAGTTTGATATATACTATGCAGTAGGTTCAGAGTTTGTATAGCATGTCCACAGTTTGGTATACACTATGCAGTAGGTTCACTCTGAGTTCCAGGACATTAATCAGAGCAGGTAACAGGCATATACTTGCGGTTAGTTGGCCCTGGCTAGAAAGCCAGTGGCAAGAAGGTAGACAGTCCTTCACGATGTAGTTAGGCATCCAGGTTTTGATATGTGGACAGAGTCTTCAGATACCATGGAGCTAGCAGGGTGCGCACTCCATTAGTGGAACACCCTGCTTAGCACCTGTCTTCAATTTAAGGGCTGAATGGTAAGTGGGCGGAGTCACAGAAGGCCCGGCGGCCACTGCGTTCCACACTGGAGCGCAAGCCAGCGTAACAACACAGGCGGTCGCTGCGTTCCACGCTGGAACGCAAGCCAGCGTATCATCGCAGACGGCCGGTGCGTTCCACGCTGGAGCGCAAGCCAGCGTATTGTCACAGGGAGCCACTGCGGTCCAGGCTGTATTGTTACACATGGCCGGTACACATATATGTCTTGCACGCCTTGAATTACATACAATTTCTATTAATATTGTCCATGGAGAAATGTGGCTCCAAATACAGCTGTGCGCTAAACTGTAGATCGTGAATAGGCACTGTAGGCTACTCCAATCCCCAAATGATAGTAGAGTGCATAGTCTTAACTTTAGCTTTAATTTAACTTCCTGCCTCCTATCTTGTTATTTTTATGTGTCAGGGCACCAGTAGGAGGCAAGTGTCAGCCGGCCACTGCCAGAAGGCAGCAAGGGGCAGCAGGCCACTGCCCGGAGGCAGCAAGGGCCAGCAGGCCACTGCCCGAAGGCAGCAAGTGGCAGCAAGGCTATTCACGGAGGCAGCAAGTCACAGCCGGCCATACATGGAGGCAGCAACTGGCAGCAGGCCATACACGGAGGCAGCAAGTGGCAGCAGGCCATGCACAGAGGCAGCAAGTGGCAGAAGGCCATATACGGAGGCAGCAAGTGGCAGCAGGCCCTGCACAGAGGCAGCAATTGGCAGCCGGCCATGCACGGAGACGGCAAGTGACAGACGGCCATGCATGGAGGCAGCAAGCGGCAGCAGGCCATGCACAAAGGCAAGCAGCAGCAGGCCATGCACAGAGAAAGGTAGTAGCAACAGAAGCCATGAAGCGGCATGGCGGGCACAGAAGCCATGAGGCGGCACGCTGGTCACAGAGGCCATGAGGCGCACATGCCAGGCTATGAGGCGCACACGCCAGGCACCGTATACATTTTTCCTAGATAAAGGAATCAAGTCAGACATAACTAAGCCAGGTTGCTAGACCTGAAAGATTTAAGTCTAAGACCTTGTCAATTGAATGCAGCCTGAAATTTTTAACTACACATTCAGTCCTCATTAAAGAAACAGGTGATGCTACTATCGTCGTCTGAGTTCCTATTTAGATCCACACACAGATTCTCAATTAATTAGAACTGTTGAGGCAATCCAGCTGGTTAAACACATGCCTGGTTTTCTTACCTGACAAATAGTTTGCATGGTTTACTTACCAATCTTAGAGTATGTGCTGCCAAAGCGAGCACCAATATTGTCATGCAGCTTCTGCCAACACTTACATATGGGGTGTTGGTAAGGAGAGGAGAAAATACCCCATTCCAGACACTGACTGTTTCAGGCGCACTGAAGCGTGATTCTTCTAAACTCCAATTAAACAGCAGATCTAAGCTCCATAAACCCATAGTCGTCCATAGTGAGGTAACCACCAGCTGCATTACCCACTTCATCAGGGTTAGGAGCAAGCCAGGAGACTTCCACATAAGAGGTACTGGCACGGCCACTTATAGGGTAGGAACGATGAGGATGAACCCAACGATCAAACCCAGGCCATCAGAGAACCCACCTTTAGGCTCGGACTGGTGAGGGAGCTCTGCCCCGAGAGGTGTTAGCTAGACTATTAGAGACCTGGAAGGAGAGGCTGGACACCCCCCGATCCTAGTCCCAGCCTTAGGCCCTAAAAGTTCTTGTAGAATCTCTTCAACCCGAGATCAGGGAACCTCTCTGCGTCTATCCTCTCTAGGGACAGGAAGAACACTGGTAAGTGGAGGTGGGAGGGACCTTTTAACCTCTCTGCCTGGGACCTAAACATTTTTTCCTGGTGAGATTGTTACCTAAAATGTCTTGGATTCCTGGGGGGCGGTAGGGGGGGTTACTATAAATAACGAGCACTTCCTGCCCCAAGTATCATAATTTTTTAAACCATAATATGGTCACCCCACATAGCGGTGCAGGCCCATTGACTTCAATAGGTCTACAATACGCAAGATGTAGCAAAAGGACATGTTCTATCTTTTGGGCACAGAGAACTGAAAAACACGGAAGGTCTTCCAGGTCCATGCCGCCAAAAGATGTCCTATCTTTCACCGCATCTTGTGGGTCTCAGACTCAGTGAATTAAATGGGTCTGCACCGTGATATGGGGTAAACACAGCCGGTACTTGTGTTTAGTGGATCCGGACACGGCTAAGTGTGATCTCTGCCTCCTTATCTGGTCTGTGAGCTCCAGAGCTGGAAACATACTTAGAAGTAAGGGAAAGGATGTCACAGCAGTACAGTGCTAACATATTCCAAAGAAGGCAGCCACCCCTTCTGCGGAGAGAAATGTATCTAGCTGTTCAGCAGAAGAGAGGAAAAATATGGATGAAAAAGACTTTAGGGAAGATCAAAAACACCTGTTCCTTCACTGCTATAAATGCACAGCCTATATGCAGATTTTATTTTGAAAACTCACGTATGCTTTAAAGATATGTCCCTTAAAGAGACACGTGACCTGTGTGTGTATAATGTACGGTGCAGAGCTGTGTGTGTATAATGTACAGCGCAGAGCTGTGTGTATAATGTACAGTGCAGAGCTGTGTGTGTATAATGTACAGTGCAGAACTGTGTGTATAATGTACAGCGCAGAGCTGTGTGTATAATGTACAGCGCAGAGCTGTGTGTATAATGTACAGTGCAGAGCTGTGTGTATAATGTAAGGTGCAGAGCTGTGTGTGTATAATGTACAGCGCAGGACTGTGTGTGTAATGTACAGTGCAGAGCTGTGTGTATAATGTACAGTGCAGAACTGTGTGTATAATGTACAGCGCAGAGCTGTGTGTATAATGTACAGCGCAGAGCTGTGTGTATAATGTACAGTGCAGAGCTGTGTGTATAATGTACAGTGCAGAGCTGTGTGTGCATTATGTACAGTGCAGAGCTGTGTGTGTATTATGTACAGTGCAGAGCTGTGTGTGTATTATGTACAGTGCAGAGCTGTGTGTGTTATATGTACAGTGCAGAGCTGTGTGTGTCTAATGTACAGCGCAGAGCTGTATAATGTATGGCAATGCCTTGCAACCTGGAGATTTTATTCTGAGCACAGACGGTGCAGGCAAAGACATAATCACGCACATCCTTGGATAATGTAGGCCACCAGTAGTGGCGAGACACCAGTTCTGTGGTCCTGCGAATACCTGGGTGACCGGCCAGTTAGGATACGCTTCCTTTTGGCAGATGGCAAAAATGTTCTCCCGGGAGGAATGTCTCTTACCAGGACAGGAGCCACTGTGATCAAGAAAGCAGGATCTACAATGAATTGGGGCTCCTCCTGCTGGTCTGCAAAATCAAATGACCTAGACCAGGGATGGCCAACCTGTGGCTCTCCAGCTGTTGTAAAACTACAACTCCCACCATGCACTGCTGTAGGCTGGTAACTGTAGGCAGTCTGGGCATGCTGAGAGGTGGGGTGGACACTAGAGGAAGGACCGGCCTCTGGAAGGATGGAGTCAAAAGAGGTGGCCTTCTGGTGCATGCAACCTCCTTAGAACGTTCCCTGAAACGCATATCTATCCTTGTGGCCAAGGTGATCAGGTCATTCAGAGTAGACGGACGGTCTCGATCAGCTAATTCATCCTTAATCTGGTCAGAAAGACCCTCCCAGAATACCGCCAGTTGAGCCTCATTGTTCCATGCAAGTTCGGCAGCCAGGGAACAAAACTGGATGGCGTACTCACCCACAGACGAGGAACCTTGTCATAGACGCAGCAGAGCTGATGCAGCGGAGGACGTGGAGCCAGGCTCCTCAAAGACCAGCCGGAAAGTAACCAGGAAAGACTGCAGATTAGTGGTCTCTGGACTTCCACGTTCCCAAATAGGATTTGCCCAAGCAAGGGCCTCATTAGACAGCAGGGACACAATGAAGGCAACTTTGGACTGCTCAGTGGGAAACTTCTGCCCATGCAACTCAAAGTGGATCAGGCACTGGTTCAGGAATTCACGACAGGTCTTTGGATCTGCACCATAGTGTGATGACAACTGGAGTTGCACACCGGTGGCACTCAAATCCGAATTCACTGGTGTGGGAAATGTAGGTGTGGCAGCCACTGGCAACCCTGCAGTAGGTGGAGAAGAGATGGCATTCAGAGCAGCAGCAACATTTTGCATGAAGTGCATCATGACATCCTGACGTTTGCTCTGGCGCCTCACTTCATGAAATAATTCCTTAACGACAGGCTTGGAGTGACCAGCGGGGTCCATGGCCTCAGTGTACTGTCACGGATCAGCATGTGTGAACCCACTGTGCCACTGACTGGCTATACTGTTGAGGGGCGTGTCTAAGCAACTACTTTGTTTTTACTAGTGCCTCAGATAGTGAGGATAGACTTAAGCCATTAGGGTAGTTGCCAGGGGCTACTCAAGAGCAATCCCTGAGTCACTGCCATCGGACCCAGGCGGCCCGGGAGATATCAGCGTTGATACCAGAAGTACACGCGTAGTCAGGCAGGCGGGGTCATTACCAGGAGCAACAGTACAACACCAAAGGAGAGGCTAGCACAAATAGCAATGAATATAAACTTTATTATAGTCTCAAAAAAGAGACAGAAAATCCAATGAAAGACAATACAATGGTGAATGGAGAACACAGGATAAAAATTGGACACCACTTGGCAATCTACATATCAATATTGGCAAGGTCATGAGAGAACAACATAGTATGTAAATAACCCAAAATAGGTATATGGTAATAGAACCAGAGAGCCCCGACGCACGTTTCGCGTAAGCTTCCTCGGGGGGCACCACGGAGTAGAAGTGCGTCTGTCTCCTCCTATGCTTCGACCAATACCGAAGGGGCAAGAGGTGATGATGTGGCCAGTTCCCGTCCTACGAGATATGGTGGTTAACGGAAGGAATTGCCTAACAATCAGAAAACCAACAAAAGATACCGCACAAGGGATGCAGGTCCGCCTAGAGCCCAGGTAATCAATCTTTCGGCTGTTATTCTTACTGAGGCCCAACTAGAAGTTCTAAGTTTGGGCCTCAATTTTGTTCCGACCACTAAATTTGATGTCTTTACAGCGATAAAAGATCTGGACTTAAAGGACAGAGACCGCCTGAGTACACCTTTGGACAATGAACAAAGAGCAATACAAGATTTATGTGATTTGCTGGACGAACAGGACCCTGCCCCAGTAAGTAGACTGCCGAGCACTCTGGTGCTGAAATCCAAAAAGTTCCCTCCTGTGTCTATGTTCCCTAATATAGACATTTTCGTCAAACTGGTAACCGACGACCTGAGTAAGACCTCAACCAGGTTTTGCTATGGAAATATGAATGGCAATTTACGTCTGGCAGTTAAGCAATTGAGCAATATGAAGGATTTGATTATAAAACCTTCCAATAAAGGGGGTAATGTGGTGGTCTGGCCAGCCACATTATATGAGAAGGAGGTCTTTCGCCTATGTTATAAAAAACTGACCTTTAACCCTCTGAAATCCTTTCAGGGTGCTCTAGGGAAGATACTGCGCTCTGCTCATGACCGGGGCATTATCAGTCAAAAGGAATTGAATTGTCTACTTGTTACTTACCCCACCATACCCACGTTCTATCTGCTACCCAAAGTGCACAAGCAGCTGTCAATTCCACCAGGCCGTCCCATCGTGGCAGGTAATAACAACATGTGTGAACCCATATGCAGATCAGTTGACCATGTCTTACGACCTATGGTTGAGAGTCTTCCCTCCTATCTTAAAGATAATGGCGACATTCTGCGTAAACTAAATGACATACAGCTGGAGGAGGACATGCTAATCGTGACCTGTGATGTGGAATCACTATATACCTCCATTTGTCACAAGGATGGGATGACAGCAGTGGCTCAGTTCTTGGCAATGTCAGTTGTTGAAGGTGATTATGCCTCTTTTATTTTGCAGATCTTAGATTTTGCCCTTAGTCAGAATTTTTTTATGTTCAAAGGATTCTTCTACCTACAGCTCCAGGGAACGGCCATGGGGGCGGCTTGTGCGCCGTCCTATGCTAACCTTTTCCTGGGGCTGTGGGAGAGGGGTCTCTTCCTTACTGACCCTGTCCCTTCCATTGATAGGGTGCACATGTGGAATCTTTACATCGATGAAGTGCTTATGATCTGGCAGGGCACGACTAGGGAATTGGATTCCTTTATGACGAACCTGAACAAGAATCATCTCAACATCCACCTTACATACAAATCTGGTCGAAGTGACATGGACTTCCTGGACGTACTTTTACAAGTGGACCAGGACGGCTACATTTTTACTGATCTCCATCGGAAACCTACTTCTGTCAATAGTCTTCTACATGCTGGATCTTCACACCCAAGGAAACTGATTGAAGGTATCCCCACGGGTCAATATTTGAGACTCAGGCGAATATGCTCCAATGACGATCTCTTTGAAAAGCGAGTGCAGGAACTGACCAAAAGATTTAGGGAGAGGGGCTACACTGAACCTTCACTGAAGAAAGGCTACTTCAGAGCTAGGCGATCTGGCAGGGATGTCCTCCTACAACAACGGCCGAAGGGGACAGTAGCATGGTACGGTTTATTACCACTTTCAATTCAGGCTATAATGCTGTGTTGAAATCGTTGAAGAAACACTGGAATATTCTATATATGGACCCGATTTTGAAACAACATCTACCCCCCCCAGACCTTTCCTTACCTTCCGACGAGATAGTAACATCCGGGATGCTCTAGTCCACAGCCATTATCAGGGGACAACCCCTCCTAGATTATTTGGTTCCAAGGGCCCCAAATGGGGTTGTCGTCCATGCGGCAACTGCGTTGCGTGTGCCAATATTCTACCCACGACCTCTTTTACAGATTCCACAGGCCATAAGATCTACCAAATTACTCACACGATCACCTGTAACACTATTGGGGTGGTCTATGCTGCGAGCTGTCCATGGGGGCTTCAATATGTGGGTCTTACCGACCAGAGAACATGTTCTGGGGATACAGTCTGCTGCTAATGAGGAGGACGACACCTGTCTCAAAACAATTCCACATCATTTCAAGGCCCACAATGCTTGTGATGGTTCCCTTTTGAATGTAAGAGGTATAGACAGGGTCTTTGTAGGTAGTAGGGGTGGGAATTGGAAACGTATACTAGCCCAACGCGAGGCTAAATGGATTTTCCAGCTCGACACAGTCACCCCCCATGGGCTGAACGAGGGTCTCAGCTTCGCCCCCTTTCTATAATTGCTCCTTCATACGTATAGACTGACCACGCCGGAGGTATTCCTGATTCCTATTTATCTATTTTTGGTGTTCCTTTATGAATTGTCTATTTATGTGTTTTCATACACATGTGTGGGTGTATGTCCGGCCGGTATACATTCACACATTGTTGCTTTTAGGTTTTACTAATCTGGAGGTATGACCATTTTGCAGGTTGTTATTTGTATGCCTGTATCTCTGTCTCCTATCTCTGTGATTCTTGGTTTATAATTATGTCTCTTTTTGTTAGCTATCTAGGTGTGGCCGTCCTGTATGTGATCCATCTCCTATCTGATACTAACCCCTCCCTCGGAGAAGACTTTACGGAGGACCCTATATACAGGTGCCGCTGACTATATTTGCCTTTGCATTTTCCTACATCTATATAAATACTATTTTATAGGTATTGTCATTAGAATTTGTTCATGTCTTTGGTTATACTTTATTAGCATCTTCACTTATTGCAGATAGCGGATCTGTGTATGTTTTATTGATATGGATTTTTCACTGTCATTACGTACACCTTGTCACTGTGTTTCCCCCATACACTTGCACTTCCCATACATCTTTTGTGTGGGCGCTGGCGCACACGCGCCTCCGCGGTGCTGCACTATCGTCTTAATCACGTGTGCTTCTGCGCAAGTAGCATGCAGTGGTACACCTACATATTTATTCAAACTGTGGTCTTTTTCTATTTTCCACGGTTTCCATACCCCCATATTTGTATACATAATTTATTAGGCCCATCACTTATGGATTTTATATAATATTATGTTTGCGTTTCACCAGTTTTACCTATAGCACTGTTTCCTTTCGGCGTACCGATATATGCGTTCCACATGGTCATGTGATCGTGTTTGCGTTCCATGCCTGTGGTAGGCATTTCCGGTATGTCCTATCTTATTATTTTATATTTGTATGTATTATCTGCGTATAATCTGGTATGCATAATGGTATCATCTCTGCTATCTAATATACACCATACACCTATACCCCAATGTAGTTATCCCTCCCTCCTCCTCTCCTTTTGAACCAGAAGTGGCGCACTGCATTCCATGATGCGGTGCGCTCCTTCCGATGACCGGAAGTGACGCGGTGCATTCCACGGTGGAGCGCACTCGCCTCCCGTCCATGTGTGGCCACACATGTCCCTCTCCAGCTGCCCATAGTTTTAATCAATCATCCATCTATAAAAGGTACCCTATTAGCTTGACCTACATACACACCCTCCCTAAGGAAGCTTACGCGAAACGTGCGTCGGGGCTCTCTGGTTCACCACTCAGGTATCTATTCTATGGCTCTTCAATAACAGTTCAGTATATATTATCCTTGCACTTTATACATTCATGTATTGTATTTGACTTTAATACTGTTCTGACAGCCCTGGCTGGATCTATATACTATATACCTATTTTGGGTTATTTACATACTATGTTGTACTCTCATGACCTTGCCAGTATTGATATGTAGATTGCCTACTGGTGTCCCATTTTTATCCTGTGTTCTCCATTCACCATTGTATTGTCTCTCATTGTCTTTTATTGGATTTTCTGTCTCTTTTTGAGACTATAATAAAGTTTATATTCCTTGCTATTTGTGCTCGCCTCTCTCTTCTTTGGTGTTGTACTTCGCGTGCAGGCTTAGCACGGGTACCTGCAGGAGAGCCAGGGTTGGTCAGCGAGGTCACCGGACCTAACCACACAGCCCAAGGAGTGATGGCTCTGCCCTTAGAGCAGTGTAACATGAAACCAGCCGACCTCATGCTGTGTCCAAGACTGAGTGGAAGCTGTGGAGCGGAATTCTCAAGAGCAATACCACCTAGAGACACAGAGCCCAGGACCTCAGCGGTGAAAAGGGAAGCACCGACCGCAGGTTAGCGCTGAGCACGGCACCCGGCGATAAGCGGGGAAACAGCGGCATATAGCAACCGCTGTTACATACACTGCTAAAAAAAATGGGAACACTTAAATCACACACCAGATATCGATTTATAAAAAAATCTATCTTTACTGATATAAAATGTGTAATTCATTGAGAACAAAATTACGTATCAATGGTCAGTAGGAATCAGACCATCAACCAATTGAGGGATGGATTTCAAAGTGGAAGTAAATAAATCTAATTACAAGGTGATCCGTTTAGAATGAACTTCATTACCGCAACTCATTTGACTCAGTAGTGTGTATGACCCCCATGTGCCTGTGTGCACCCATGACAACATGTGGGCATGCTCCTGATGATACAAAGGATGGTGTCCTTGGTGATCTCCTCCCAGACCTGGATCAATGCATAAGTGAGCACCTGGACACCTAGAAGCTCTCAATGGGATAGGGGTCTGGGGAATGTGAGGGCCAGTCAATGGCATCAGTGTCTTCATCATCCCCGGAACTCGTGATGCTAGGGAGGCTTGTCCCTGTCGTGGCCAGCTATTGACTGCTCCCATCGCTGGATGTTTTGATCCGCGTGCAGGGTTCAGGAGCGATGCGGGTGCCAGGGAGCAGGTAAGTATATTCTATTTGAGGGGCCCGGGCATTGGGGGCATGTTTTATTGTTAGGATAACCCCTTTAAGGCCATATTGGAAAGCTGATCAATTCTAACTGGGAAAACGGACTCTCTACAATCGACTCTCTACTCCGCGCTGATGCAACATACCAATGGTACGGAATCTCGCATCTCTGACCTAGAAGATGTGGTGACTCTGGACGATATCTCTGCTGACGACATGTAAACTACCTAAGTAGATGTCACATTAGGCTGGTGGGCTTCCCTCAAGGCACAGAGCGGAGTGATTTGTGCTCATTTCTTGGGCGTCTTCAAAACACTACCTTTGGGGCTGATTCCTTCCCCCTGGCAGGGGTCCGCTACCTGGAGACGATCTGTGCACCTTCATCACTAAAGTACTAAATTACCGCGATCAGGATAAAAGTCTAGAACTCAACCGTCGAAGTGACTCCATCAATGTCTTCAGACAAGAAAGTTAGATTTTCCCAAACTTCTCCTTGGAATAAGAAACGTCAGAAATTCATTGAGGCAAAACAGACGCAGAGAGCCAAGCAACTTCCCGGAGTTACGTCATGTTATTTCCTGCGAAGTTTAAGGTTTTGGAGGATAATCGATCATACTTGAGAAACCTGAAGATAGTACCGTTTGGCTGAAGCACACTTGAAGCTATTGAACCATGGCATCTTATTGGATTCACGTTTTTCCATCTGGTTTATTTGAGTCGTTCCCGATCACTGAACTCTTTTGGTATTTAGGTGTTGTAATGGTTCCTGACTCTGTAAGGGGTTAATATCAGTTTGTGCGCCGGGCTGTACGTCTACGCCGTAGTATTTCATTCAGTCCGGGCTGTATGTCTACGCCGGAGTATTTCATTCAGTCCGGGCTGTACGTCTACGCCGGAGTATTTCATTCAGTCCGGGCTGTACGTCTACGCCGTAGTATTTCATTCAGTCCGGGCTGTACGTCTACGCCGGAGTGTTTCATTCAGTCCGGGCTGAACGTCTACGCCGTAGTATTTCATTCAGTCCGGGCTGTACGTCTAGGCCGTAGTATTTCATTCAGTCCGGGCTGTACGTCTACGCCGGAGCATTTCATTCAGTCCGGGCTGTACGTCTACGCCGGAGTATTTCATTCAGTCCGGGCTGTACGTCTACGCCGTAGTATTTCATTCAGTCCGGGCTGTACGTCTACGCCGGAGTATTTCATTCAGTCCGGGCTGTACGTCTACGCCGGAGCGTTTCATTCAGTCCGGGCTGTACGTCTACGCCGGAGTATTTCATTCAGTCCGGGCTGTACGTCTACGCCGTAGTATTTCATTCAGTCCGGGCTGTACGTCTACGCCGGAGCGTTTCATTCAGTCCGGGCTGTACGCCTACGCCGTAGTATTTCATTCAGTCCGGGCTGTACGTCTAGGCCGTAGTATTTCATTCAGTCCGGGCTGTACGTCTACGCCGTAGTATTTCATTCAGTCCGGGCTGTACGTCTACGCCAGAGCATTTCATTCAGTCCGGGCTGTACGTCTACGCCGGAGCGTTTCATTCAGTCCGGGCTGTACGTCTACGCCGTAGTATTTCATTCAGTCCGGGCTGTACGTCTACGCCGTAGTATTTCATTCAGTCCGGGCTGTACGTCTACGCCGTAGTATTTCATTCAGTCCGGGCTGTACGTCTACGCCGTAGTATTTCATTCAGTCCGGGCTGTACGTCTACGCCGGAGCGTTTCATTCAGTCCGGGCTGTACGTCTACGCCGGAGCGTTTCATTCAGTCCGGGCTGTACGTCTACGCCGGAGTATTTCATTCAGTCCGGGCTGTACGTCTACGCCGGAGTGTTTCATTCAGTCCGGGCTGTACGTCTACGCCGGAGCGTTTCATTCAGTCCGGGCTGTACGTCTACGCCGGAGCATTTCATTCAGTCCGGGCTGTACGTCTACGCCGGAGTATTTCATTCAGTCCGGGCTGTACGTCTACGCCGGAGCGTTTCATTCAGTCCGGGCTGTACGTCTACGCCTGAGCGTTTCATTCAGTCCGGGCTGTACGTCCACGCCGGAGTGTTTCATTCAGTCCGGGCTGTACGTCTACGCCGGAGCGTTTCATTCAGTCCGGGCTGTACGTCTACGCCTGAGTGTTTCATTCAGTCCGGGCTGTACGTCTACGCCGGAGCGTTTCATTCAGTCCGGGCTGTACGTCTACGCCGGAGCGTTTCATTCAGTCCGGGCTGTACGTCTACGCCGGAGCGTTTCATTCAGTCCGGGTTGTACGTCTACGCCGGAGCGTTTCATTCAGTCCGGGCTGTACGTCTACGCCGGAGCGTTTCATTCAGTCCGGGCTGTACGTCTACGCCGGAGCGTTTCATTCAGTCCGGGCTGTACGTCTACGCCGGATCGTTTCATTCAGTCCGGGCTGTACGTCTACGCCGGAGCGTTTCATTCAGTCCGGGCTGTACGTCTACGCCGGAGCGTTTCATTCAGTCCGGGCTGTACGTCTACGCCGGAGCGTTTCATTCAGTCCGGGCTGTACGTCTACGCCGGAGTATTTCATTCAGTCCGGGCTGTACGTCTACGCCGGAGCGTTTCATTCAGTCCGGGCTGTACGTCCACGCCGGAGTGTTTCATTCAGTCCGGGCTGTACGTCTACGCCGGAGCGTTTCATTCAGTCCGGGCTGTACGTCTACGCCGGAGCATTTCATTCAGTCCGGGCTGTACGTCTACGCCGGAGCATTTCATTCAGTCCGGGCTGTACGTCTACGCCGAAGCGTTTCATTCAGTCCGGGCTGTACGTCTACGCCGGAGCGTTTCATTCAGTCCGGGCTGTACGTCTACGCCGGAGCGTTTCATTCAGTCCGGGCTGTACGTCTACGCCGGAGCGTTTCATTCAGTCCGGGCTGTACGTCTACGCCGGGGCGTTTCATTCAGTCCGGGCTGTACGTCTACGCCGGAGCGTTTCATTCAGTCCGGGCTGTACGTCTACGCCGGAGCGTTTCATTCAGTCCGGGCTGTACGTCTACGCCGGAGCGTTTCATTCAGTCCGGGCTGTACGTCTACGCCGGAGCGTTTCATTCAGTCCGGGCTGTACGTCTACGCCGGAGCGTTTCATTCAGTCCGGGCTGTACGTCTACGCCGGAGCGTTTCATTCAGTCCGGGCTGTACGTCTACGCCGGAGCGTTTCATTCAGTCCGGGCTGTACGTCTACGCCGGAGCGTTTAATTCAGTCCGGGCTGTACGTCTACGCCGGAGCGTTTCATTCAGTCCGGGCTGTACGTCTACGCCGGAGCGTTTCATTCAGTCCGGGCTGTACGTCTACGCCGGATCGTTTCATTCAGTCCGGGCTGTACGTCTACGCCGGAGCGTTTCATTCAGTCCGGGCTGTACGTCCACGCCGGAGCGTTTCATTCAGTCCGGGCTGTACGTCTACGCCGGAGTGTTTCATTCATTTCTCTTCCTCTCAGAGCAGAACACACGTGTTTGTGTCAGGTTCATGAAGATTGGAGCCTGACTCCTCCCACACAAGATCACATGGTTATGACATCATCACAGGTCCTTTAGCCCCTCCCTCCAGCGGCACGGCCTAGAGCCTGATCCCTCCCATACATGGTCACATGGTCATGACATCATCACAGGTCCTTTACCTCCTTCACCTGCAGAAGCGCATCCTGGAGCCTGACTCCTCCCACACATGATCACATGGTCGTGACATCATGAAAGGTCCTTTCAGCCCACAACTCTTCCACCTTCCACATGCATGCAGTGTCCAGCGGTGCCAGTGGAGGTATGTGTACAGTCACCGCCATTGTATGTCAGGATTACTGGGGCAGAGGATGGCCACTGGCTTTACCCTAGAAAGCCGGACCTCACCAGCCACGCCCAAAACCATGCCCCCAAACCACTTGAAGCCACGCCTCCGCCGAAAAACACAGGGGAGGAGAGGGAAGAACTCTGTGAATGGAAGGTGAGCGGGGGCGGCGGGCGCTTCTCCCCTCAGTCAGCCACAGGGAGCCCGGAAACCGGACTGTCCGGCCCCCCAAACTGGGGCACAGGGGACATTAACCCTTTGGTCTCCTCTGTACAAGAGGCAGCAACTGGTAAACTCCGTAACTGCTGCAGGGATTTCACCGTCACTCATTGGTTACATTATATATCAGAATTTCCCTTCAGCCCCCTCCTAGATACCTATCAGCAGTGACCTGCAGGGGGCGGGAGTGAGAGGACAGAGCAGGACACTGGAGGCTCCTGTAGTAAGTGATGGGACGGAGGCTGGAGGCCGGGTACTGGGACTGGGAGGACTTTTCTCCTGGGGCCCCTGCTCCTGTCCTGCCTCCTCCACCATCATAGAAGGGGCCCCTGCTCCTGTCCTGCCTCCTCCACCATTATAGAAGGGGCCCCTGCTCCTGTCCTGCCTCCTCCACCATCATAGAAGGGGCCCCTGCTCCTGTCCTGCCTCCTCCACCATCATAGAAGGGGCTCCTGCTCCTGTCCTGCCTCCTCCACCATCATAGAAGGGGCTCCTGCTCCTGTCCTGCCTCCTCCACCATCATAGAAGGGGCCCCTGCTCCTGTCCTGCCTCCTCCACCATCATAGAAGGGGCTCCTGCTCCTGTCCTGCCTCCTCCACCATTATAGAAGGGGCCCCTGCTCCTGTCCTGCCTCCTCCACCATCATAGAAGGGGCCCCTGCTCCTCTCCTTCCTCCTCCACCATCATAGAAGGGCCCCTGCTCCTGTCCTGCCTCCTCTACCATCATAGAAGGGGCCCCTGCTCCTGTCCTGCCTCCTCCACCATTATAGAAGGGGCCCCTGCTCCTGTCCTGCCTCCTCCACCATCATAGAAGGGGCCCCTGCTCCTCTCCTTCCTCCTCCACCATCATAGAAGGGGCCCCTGCTCCTGTCCTGCCTCCTCCACCATCATAGAAGGGGCCCCTGCTCCTGTCCTGCCTCCTCCACCATCATAGAAGGGGCCCCTGCTCCTGTGTCCTGCCTCCTCCACCATCATAGTGCTGGTCCCCGAACTCCTGTGTCCTGTCTCCCCCACCATCATAGTGCTGGTCCCCAGCTCTTGTCCTCTCTCCTCCACCATCATAGTGCTGGTCCCCGTCCTCCTGTGTCCTGCCTCCTCCACCATCATAGTGCTGGTCCCCGACCTCCTGTGTCCTGTCTCCTCCACCATCATAGTGCTGGTCCCCAGCTCTTGTCCTCTCTCCTCCACCATCATAGTGCTGGTCTCCGGCCTCCTGTGCTGCCTCCTCCACCATCATAGTGCTGGTCTCTGGCCTCGTGTGTCCTGCCTCTTCCACCATTATAGTGCTGGTCCCGGCCTCTTGTGTCCTGCCTCCTCCACCATCATAGTGCTGGTCCTCGGCTATAAAGGGAGAGAACACAACATCTACACTTTATTATCTCCAGTAATTGTATTTTACATGGGATTTTGTAGGATTTTACATCGTCTCATCTTCTCTCCATTCAGGTTCCTACAATATAGGATCCGCTCAGTGGGTATCTTCGATATAAGATCCTTCTCCTGATTGACCCATCAAGGATGGACACGGACAAGATTGCGGAGAGTATAATAAATCTCACCCTAGAGATCCTCTTCCGGCTTACTGGAGAGGTGAGAGATTCTGATGATGTCACATTACATCATCTTATCTATGTAACTAACAGGTGGCCATGACTGGAGAGGTGAGGGACTCTGGAGATGTATGGAGTGATATTTATTACTGTGTCTCTCCATAACCAGGACTGCACAGTAGTGAAGAAGACCTCTAGTGAGCGCTGTCAGGCCCCTGTATCTGAAGGATGGGGAAGAACCCTGAGCCCAATCATGGGGCCTCCACCTCACCCCCTGATACATGAGGAAATCAGTAGAGAGAAGATCCTAGAACTCACCAACAAGATGATTGAGCTGCTGACTGGAGAGGTGGGAATGCTGGGACATTATACAGGAACACTATGAAGGGATCTGGGTGATGACTGTATCATTGTGTTGTCAGGTTCCTATAAGATTTCAGGACGTCACCATCTATTTCTCCATGGAGGAGTGGGAGTATTTAGAAGAACACAAGGATATGTACAAGAACATCATGATGGAGGACCGGTTGCCCCTTACACCACCAGGTAATAGACTTGACTAAATACACAAGTCCTCTCATTATCTGTATGTAAGGAATGAATTCAGTCACTGGATGTGTTTCCTACAGTTAAGGAAGAAAGAAGAACACCGGAGAGCTGTCCCAGTCCTCTTCTCCCACAGGATGATTTTGAAGAACATCACAATGTCCCACAGGATGATCAGGTAGATGGAGTTAAGGTCTCATAAAATGTCCCCATATGATCTGTAGGAGGCTGTGAAGATCTTGTGTTCAGTCTTGTTTTATCCACCAGTATTATATGTTTTATTTCTGTATAATGAGAAAGCTGGAGATGTTGTCTGGATCTTCTCACAATCTTCTGGCTATGCAGCCTTTAAGAGGGTTCTCCTCTTTGAATTGCTGCAGCCCTTGGTTACACAAGAATGGCCTGTCTTACAATGTATCTATAGGTCTCTACTCCTTGCCATAGCCTGCCGCACCTAGGAATTTCACATAGGGTTGCACCATTCCCTGAGAGGATGCTACTATGCGCATTCATGTTACAAAAGGTACTAGACCCAAGATACCGTGATAAAACTATCATCTTTATTGAACATTCATGTAAAAAATACATAATAAAGCCACATAAGTTATGGATAAATAATAAGAAGTGTGAGCCCGCTTACACAGTACAGATAATCACAAAATCTAATCAATCAAAAGTAGTAAAGGCAAATGAAAAAGGAAACACTGAAGGGCACCACTAGGATCCTTACATAGCAAAAGTAGCAACACGGCTCACCCACCACTCCCGACCCGCGTTTCACCAATGGCTTTGTCTCAGCACTTGCCTTTTCGTCTATTGATTGGTTAGATTTTGAGATTATCTGTACCGTGTAAGCATGCTTCACCCTCCTTATTATTTTTTTTTCTGTATTTTATGTGACTTTGTTATATACTTTTAACATGAATTCTCAATAAAGATGGTAGTTTTATCATGGTATGTTGGTTCTCGTACAATTTGGTGATATTGCTTTGTTTGGTACGGTATGACTAGTTATATTTATTGGGATGCCCTTTTTTGGTTGATATGCGCATGCATGGTTCTTTGTAGCCGATACTACATATCCTTCCATGGCTGCAAACATGCAGTGTGCGTATCACACTATAGTGTACATTAGCGTATGGTCCCAACACACCAGGTGGCCAACATGGTTCCAGTCCAGGTCCTTCATAACGGTTACAGTATCTTTGAGGAACTGACTATATAGAAAAACACAATAGTTCACATAGATTTCCAGGAAGAAGGAAATGAGCTCTCTAAAGACATGAAGATACTCATAAAACACACAGCAACTAGCATACACATGCCCCTCGCCCAGCCCTCACTGCTCTATAACAGTAGATGTTTGTGCTTGGATTCTAGGATCCCTAATTTGCAGGAATCCATCCGGTATTCCCTTTAGCTGCAACTCTGTATTTATCAGCTGTACCTATTGAGAGACGGACACTGTCTATTCCACCATTACCAAACTAATAGGATGCCACCAACCGGGTCTATTTGTGTGTCCTCTGGCCAACTGGCAGCCTTACGCGAGTTATCTCCTGCGAATAGTAACGAGAACTTGAACGTCAAGCCTCAATTGCCCGTTTCCGTGAATTCTATTTCCACACAGTTGAAATTTTATTTTATTGAGTAGGTAAATTTCACTTTAATTAAACCAGCATATAGGTGATCAGTAGCATAGCAATACATAGGCTTGGGCACCTACTTTTCTGTAAATGATAACGGAAAATTGAGCGTCAGGCCTCAATCGTCCGTTTATGTTTATTCTACACTCACCTAAAGAATTATTAGGAACACCATACTAATACGGTGTTGGACCCCCTTTTGCCTTCAGAACTGCCTTAATTCTACGTGGCATTGATTCCACAAGGTGCTGATAGCATTCTTTAGAAATGTTGGCCCATATTAATAGGATAGCATCTTGCAGTTGATGGAGATTTGAGGGATGCACATCCAGGGCACGAAGCTCCCGTTCCACCACATCCCAAAGATGCTCTATTGGGTTGAGATCTGGTGACTCTGGGGGCCATTTTAGTACAGTGAACTCATTGTCATGTTCAAGAAACCAATTTGAAATGATTCGAGCTTTGTGACATGGTGCATTATCCTGCTGGAAGTAGCCATCAGAGGATGGGTACATGGTGGTCATGAAGGGATGTACATGGTCAGAAACAATGCTCAGGTAGCCCGTGGCATTTAAACGATGGCCAATTGGCACTAAGGGGCCTAAAGTGTGCCCAGAAAACATCCCCCACACCATTACACCACCAGCCTGCACAGTGGTAACAAGGCATGATGGATACATGTTCTCATTCTGTTTACACCAAATTCGACTCTACCATTTGAATGTCTCAACAGAAATCGAGACTCATCAGACCAGGCAACATTTTTCCAGTCTTCAACAGTCCAATTTTGGTGAGCTCGTGCAAATTGTAGCCTCTTTTTCCTGTTTGTAGTGGAGATGAGTGGTACCCGGTGGGGTCTTCTGCTGTTGTAGCCCACCTTTCTTTCCCATTCTGACATTCAGTTTGGAGTTAAGGAGATTGTCTTGACCAGGACCACAACCCTACATGCATTGAAGCAACTGCCATGTGATTGGTTGACTAGATAATCGCATTAATGAGAAATAGAACAGGTGTTCCTAATAGAGTTGAGCAAACACCTGGATGTTCGGGTTCGAGAAGTTCGGCCGAACTTCCCGGAAATGTTCGGGTTCGGTATCCAAACCCGACCCGAACTTCGTCCCGAATCCGAACCCCATTGAAGTCAATGGGGACCCAAACTTTTCATCACTAAAAAGGCTGTAAAATAGCCCAGGAAAGGGCTAGAAGGCTGCAAAAGGCAGCAAAATGTAGTTAAATCCCCTGCAAACAAATGTGGATAGGGAAATGAATAAAAATAAAATAAATAAAAATTAACCAATATCAATTGGAGAGAGGTCCCATAACAGAGATTCAGGCTTCATGTCAGTGACTCAGCAGAGAATCAGTCTTCATGTCATAGCAGAGAATCAGGCTTCACGTCACCCACCACTGTAACAGTCCATTGGCATATATTTAGGCCCCGGCACCCAGACAGAGGAGAGGTTCAATCAACTTTGGGTAGCCCCGCAATATAATGGTAAAATAAAAATAGGATTGAATGAGGAAGTGCCCTGGAGTCCAATAATATATGGTTAAGGGGAGGTAGTTAATGTCTAATCTGGACAAGGGACGGACAGGTCCTGTGGGATCCATGCCTGGTTCATTTTTATGAACGTCAGCTTGTCCACATTGGCTGTAGACAGACGGCTGCGTTTGTCTGTAATGACGCCCCCTGCCGTGCTGAATACACGTTCAGACAAAACGCTGGCCGCCGGGCAGGCCAGCACCTCCAAGGCATAAAAGGCTAGCTCTGGCCACGTGGACAATTTAGAGACCCAGAAGTTGAATGGGGCCGAACCATCAGTCAGTACGTGGAGGGGTGTGCACACGTACTGTTCCACCATGTTAGTGAAATGTTGCCTCCTGCTAACACGTTCTGTATCAGGTGGTGGTGCAGTTAGCTGTGGCATGTTGACAAAACTTTTCCACATCTCTGCCATGCTAACCCTGCCCTCAGAGGAGCTGGCCGTGACACAGCTGCCTTGGCGACCTCTTGCTCCTCCTCTGCCTTCGCCTTGGGCTTCCACTTGTTCCCCTGTGACATTTGGGAATGCTCTCAGTAGCGCGTCTACCAACGTGCGCTTGTACTCGCGCATCTTCCTATCACGCTCCAGTGCAGGAAGTAAGGTGGGCACATTGTCTTTGTACCGTGGATCCAGCAGGGTGGCAACCCAGTAGTCCGCACACGTTAAAATGTGGGCAACTCTGCTGTCGTTGCGCAGGCCCTGCAGCATGTAGTCGCTCATGTGTGCCAGGCTGCCCAGAGGTAAGGACAAGCTGTCCTCTGTGAGGCGTATCGTCATCGTCCTGCGTTTCCCCCCAGCCACGCACCAGTGATGGGCCCGAGCATGCTGTGACCCTGCTTCATCCTCATCCTCCTCCTCCTCACCTCCAGTAGTGGGCCCTGGCTGGCCACATTTGTACCTGGCCTCTGCTGTTGCAAAAAACCTCCCTCTGAGTCACTTCGAAGAGACTGGCCTGAAAGTGCTAAAAATGACCCCTCTTCCTCCTCCTCCTGGGCCGCCTCCTCTTCCATCATCGCCCTAAGTGTTTTCTCAAGGAGACATAGAAGTGGTATTGTAACGCTGATAACGGCGTCATCGCCACTGGCCATGTTGGTGGAGTACTCGAAACAGGGCACACAGGTCTCGCATGGAGGCCCAGTCATTGGTGGTGAAGTGGTGCTGTTCCGCAGTGCGACTGACCCGTGCGTGCTGCAGCTGAAACTCCACTATGGCCTGCTGCTGCTCGCACAGTCTGTCCAGCATGTGCAAGGTGGAGTTCCACCTGGTGGGCACGTCGCATATGAGGCGGTGAGCGGGAAGACAGGCGAGCAGCGGCAGGATGTGAACGCCGGAAGCGCGAACAGACGGCCCGCACTTTATGCAGCAGCTCTGACATGTCGGGGTAGTTGTGAATGAACTTCTGCACCACCAAATTCAGCACATGCGCCAGGCAATGGATGTGCGTCAAATCGGCTATTCCCAGAGCTGCAACGAGATTTCGCCCATTATCACACACCACCAGGCCGGGCTTGAGGCTCACCGGCAGCAACCACTCGTCGGTCTGTTGTTCTATACCACGCCACAACTCCTGTGCGGTGTGGGGCCTGTCCCCCAAACATATGAGTTTCAGAATGGCCTGCTGACGTTTACCCCGGGCTGTGCTGAAGTTGGTGGTGAAGGTGTGTGGCTGACTGGATGAGCAGGTGGAAGAAGAGGAGGAGGAAGCCTAGTAGGAGGAGGAGGCAACAGGAGGCAAAGAATGTTGCCCTGCGATCCTTGGCGGCGGAAGGACGTGCGCCAAACAGCTCTCTGCCTGGGGCCCAGCCGCCACTACATTTACCCAGTGTGCAGTTAGGGAGATATAGCGTCCCTGGCCGTGCTTACTGGTCCACGTATCTGTGGTTAGGTGGACCTTGCCACAGATGGCGTTGCGCAGTGCACACTTGATTTTATCGGATACTTGATTGTGCAGGGAAAGCACTGCTCTCTTGGAGAAGTAGTGCCGGCTGGGAACAACATACTGTGGGACAGCAAGCGACATGAGCTGTTTGAAGCTGTCTGTGTCCACCAGCCTAAATGACAGCATTTCATAGGCCAGTAGTTTAGAAATGCTGGCATTCAGGGCCAGTGATCGAGGGTGGCTAGGTGGGAATTTACGCTTTCTCTCAAATGTTTGTGAGATGGAGAGCTGAACGCTGGCGTGTGACATGGTTGAGATGCTTGGTGACGGAGGTGGTGGTGTTGGTGGTACATCCCCTGTTTGCTGGGCGGCAGGTGCCAACGTTCCTCCAGAGGCGGAGGAAGAGGCCGAGGCGGCAGCAGCAGAAGAGGTAGCAGGGGGAGCCTGAGTGACCTCCTTGTTTTTGAGGTGTTTACTCCACTGCAGTTCATGCTTCGCATGCAGGTGCCTGGTCATGCAGGTTGTGCTCAGGTTCAGAACGTTAATGCCTCGCTTCAGGCTCTGATGGCACAGCGTGCAAACCACTCGGGTCTTGTCGTCAGCACATTGTTTGAAGAAGTGCCATGCCAGGGAACTCCTTGAAGCTGCCTTTGGGGTTCACCACAATAACAAAAATATTATTTGGCCCCATGTATTGAATTCAAATTCAGGCCTTTTTTTACAGACACCTAACACTATTCTGGCATCTATTTAGGTACCGTATTACACTAATACAGGCACAGCAGTAACCACAGATTTAGCTGGATATAAATTTGAGGCCTAGTATTTAGGCGCTGGGTGACAGGTATAGGTTTACTGACAGAATTCGACTTGGAAATGCACAGTAGCGTGTGTGAAGTTATTGAGAATGACCCTATGTGCACCTTGAATCTAATATACCCTTTTATGGATAGATTTAAAGTAGCCCTGATACAGCAGAAACCACTAATTTAGGAAATTGCTAAGTTGGGAATTGTATTTCAACCCAGAACAAAAAAATATCCTTTGCCAGACAGCAGACAGTATTACAATTGGCTGGCCACAGCTGAAACACCAGATTTAGGGTACTGCTATTTTGGCAATTGTATTTCACCCCTCAATAAAATAGCAAGCACAGCCAAGCACCTGATGTAGGATATAGCAAAAAAATAACCACACTATTGATGGTTAAATGCACTTGGGGGCAGCTTGTGCTGGCACACCACAAGACACAAAATGGCCGCCGATCACCCCAGAAAAAAGTGACTGAAAAACATTCTGGGCAGCCTAAAAACTGAGCAATTGAATAGCAGCAGTTCAATCATCCACAGCTGCAGATCGATCTCTGAATGAAGTCTTTTGGAGGAGTTAATCACTGCCTAATCTCGCCCTAACGTCGCAGCTGCAACCTCTCCCTACACTGATCAGAGCAGAGTGACGTGCGGCGCTATGTGACTCCAGCTTAAATAGAGGCGGGGTCACATGGTGCTCTGGCCAATCACAGCCATACCAATAGTAGGCATGGCTGTGACGGCCTCTTGGGGCAAGTAGTATGACGCTTGTTGATTGGCTGCTTTGCAGCCTTTCAAAAAGCACCAAGAAAACGACGAACCCCGAACCCGGACTTTTACGAAAATGTTCGGGTTCGGGTCCCTGTCACGGACATCCCAAAATTCGGTACGAACCCGAACTATACAGTTCCTATAAGTTCCTAATAATTCTTTAGGTGAGTGTATATCCATATGGGATGGACTTCTTTTTTGGGGGATTGTTCAATTTAATGAAACCAGCATACACAGGCTAGGGTAGTAACTTTCCTGTGAGTGTTAACAGCATCAGGCCTGGCCTTTAATCATCTGTTTTGCTTTATTTTATATCCACATGGTTGGAATTGTATTATTTTGGGGATTGTTCAATTTAATGAAACCAGCATATATACGTGATTACTACAACAATACACAGGGTAGCACATAAAATTATCTGTGAGTGATAACGAATTTAGGCCTAAATCCGTTTTCTCTTATTTCTGTCTCCACACATTTCCAATAAAAATTGGAGGGATTATATTCAAACTAGCAGCATATATACATGTTTACTACATCAATACACAGTATTGTGCACAACATATCTGAGAGGCCCAAAAAATATCAGGACTAAGGAAGGGTTCCAAACTAAAGACCCAGAGCCAGAATTTGAGTAGTAGTACCACCAGTTATCTGGCCAGATGTAGTAGTAGTAGGCTGCAGTTGTATCTGCTGGCTTTGGAAAGGCGCAACATTATGGTTGAGGAGAAAGGGGATGAGATTGTGGATTGGATGGCATATTCCTCAGTGCTCCAGACTAAAAAAAATACCTAGTAGCCATTGGCTCCTGAACTGAAAATCTTTTTGTAGCCAAATTGAAACCGAATCAAAATTTTGGTTTCTTGACAACGCTACGCCGATCAGATCGGCATAGGGTTGTTTTGATACCAAAATTTTGATTCGCTTTCGTCACCATAAAAAAGTATTGCGATACTCAATACCGTGGAAAAAAAAAAGCCAAAAAAAAAACACGTGCATTTCGCATTTTATGAAACGTTCGGCCCATAATAGAACAGTCCTATCCTATTTTTTGGGGTGACAAGGTGACAAAAAAATGGCGAATGCTCACCGCATAGGAGATATTTTTTTATAATTTAATAAAGCGCTATGTAATATGTTTACTTATTTATTGTTTATATATTTTATATGTAAAATTGGGAAAAGAGGGATTTAAACTTAATATTTTAGGGTACTTCCACACTAGCGTTTTTCTTTTCCGTCCTAGAGGCTCTATACCGGAAAAGAACTGATCAGGCATATCCCCATGTATTCTGAATCGAGAGTAATTCGTTCAGGATGCATCAGGATGTCTTCAGTTCAGTCATTTTGACTAATTAGGCAAAAGATAAAACCGCAGCGCGCTACGGTTTTATCTCCGGCGAAAAAACTGAAGATTTGCCTGAATGCCGGGTCCAGCACTTTTCCCCATAGGAATGTATTAGTGTCAAATCAAAATACCGGAATGCACCCGCACTAAATCCGGACCCATTCACTTCTATGGGGCTGTGCACATGAGCGGTGATTTTCACACATCACTTGTGCGTTGCGTGAAAATCGCAGCATGCTCTATGTTGTGCGTTTAGAAGTTAATGGGGCTGGGTGAAAATCGCAAGCAAGTGCGGATGCGGAGCGAATTTCACGCATGGTTTCTAGGTGACAGTCTATTCACTGTATTATTTTCCCTTATAACATGGTTATAAGGGAAAATAATAGCATTCTTTAATACAGAATGCATAGTAGAAGGTCAGTATAATAAACATTGGTGGCGCAGTGCGCCCCCCCAACACCCCAGTATAATAAACATTGGTGGCGCAGTGGGCAGTGCCAATGAGGGTTAAAAAATATAAAATATATTAACTGACCTCCTCCAATTGATCGTCTCCTGTTCTTTCTTCAGGACCTGTCAAAGGACCTGTGGTGACATCACTGTGCTCATCACATGATACATCACATGATCCATCACCATGGTAATGGACCATGTGATGAGCTCAGTGACGTCACCACAGGTCCTGAAGAAAGAACAGGAGACCGGCAGCTACGCGATCAATTGGAGGAGGTGAGTTAATTTTTTAAATTATTTTTTTAACCCTCATTGGCACTGCCCACTGAGCCACCAATGCTTCTTATACTGGGGTGTTGGGGGGGGGGGGGTGGGCGCGCACAGTGCCACCAACGTTTCTTATACAAATACAGGAGGTGGGTGCCGGCGATCAGCAGCAGTTAACCCCTCAGGTACCGCACCTGAAGGGTTAACTCAACTGCCGCTGATCGCAGCTCCCTGTCATAGAGGTCAGGTGCCAGCTATTTGATTCCAGCACCCGCCTCCTGTATTTGTATTACAGGTCAGTTTTCTTCATTGGTGGCGCAGTGGCCACAGCCCCTCTCCTCCTCCTCCCGTCTCTTCTTATTGGCGGAGGCGGCGGCGGCAGCAGCACAGTGGTGGGGGGGGAGAGACTCCTTCTCCTCTGCGCTGCTGAGAAGAACATCGGCGGCGGGGCAGAGAACTATCATCTCCTGTGCCCGCCGCTGTTCAACTGCAGAGCTGCGGCGGCGGGTCTAGTCGCAAATGGCGACAAGACTAAAAAGTCTTGTCGCCATTTGTAAATTCTAAGTCGCATTGGCGACCATTTTGGTCGCCATCTGAAGCCCTGTTCCTCTGAGTCGCAGCAGAATGACCTGGAGGTGACTTCAGAGTCCTTGGAGCCAGGGGTCACAGCGTTCCTCCTGTTCCTCCCCAAACAAGACTTTCAGTGGAGCCCCCTTAGACTCCACTGTCCATTCCTAGATGGACGCCTTCCTTTTTCCTAAGAAGTAGCAAGTAAACCTATGACAGATAGTCAAGAGATTTCCTCTGATAATATTTGTGTAAGAGCCGTCACCGTTTGGGCTTCCCTGAGGACGAGTTTGGGTGGTGGTAACAGTGGCACCTGTAGCATCGGCATTGGTGGTGGGTGCAGCGACATAGGCAGTTAGAGAAAACGCAAGGAAGGGGGACCCAAGAGCCCACCATGATATCTCACAGTCTAATAAAAGTGGCAGGGAGGGTGAAGACTCCAATGATGATTGTGTGCTGGACAGGACCTGGGACCCAGATCGGGGTGTTAATCCCCTACTGCCACCACCATTAACACAACGAATTTGCCACTACTATTACTACTACTACCCATAAAAATCCTTGTATGTTCCATACTATGCTGCGTCTGCCACTATTGCAGCCACATGCCACTATATACCTCTTCCACATCCACACCACACTGCTGCTGCTGTTCCGAATTAAAAGGGAGAATTTTTTTAGGTTCGTTCACAATGAGGCTACTTTTTCTGCTGGTACAACTGGTGTGTTGTATGGGCAGATGTTCCCACCCTGTCAAGGCTTATTATTTAATATATATTTTTTCTTCTATCCCATGACACAGTGTGTTTAAACATCATCTGCCCCCAATGAGGGGCCATTTTTGGAACTTTGGAATATGAAAAAGCAGAACACCTGTGCCGGCGTGGTGCGTTTTTAAACACATTGCATGTTAACACTGTCACATGTGCATTTACCCATAGCTAAGTATGTCAGTGTCACTCAGACATCAGTGTACTATTGTCGTCATTGCGTTCCAGAGCTTGAGGAGGGAAAAAGAAAAGATTCATAAATAAACGAAAAGAGATAAGAAGTTTTTCTATAACGTCCTAGGCGGCCAGAGGCCGTTATATACCAACTTTCAGGGAAATTGGAGCAACTTGGGTTCGTCCTAAATCGATTCAGGGTTTGAACCAAACTTTAAAAAAAAAATCGGGACTGTGGACCCAAAACGACTATCAAGTGGTTCAATGATCTCTAATTCTAATTACTGATCTTTTTTGGTCATACAAAACCTTCCACACGACTTCTCCAACCATCTGATGACTTCTACAATATTTGTTTCACAGCTTGTGAATCTGGGTGAAGATCTGAACAATATTAATACTACAGAGACATATGTGAGGGGTGATGAGCAGAGTACAGAGGACATTCCTACAGATAACCGCCCAGGTGAGTAGTGACCACTAAGTAAAGCAGAGAAGACTCACAGATTCTATTCATTCACTGGATACTACAATTTTATGAAGAATTTTTTGGTTCTGTCTGGTTTTTTTTCAGCTAAAATTCAAAGTAAATATGGTATATGTGATAGCGTTATGGGTGATAACACCTGATAAGCATTTATAATATGGATATAAAAAGTATACCTGGATTAAGGACATAAAATATACCTAATGTGAACGAGGCCTATTTCATTAGCCCCTATTAGGGTCATATCAAGTTATTGTGTGCTAACAATACAGAACATCGAGACGTGCTCCTAGATAAGAGAAGAGTCTTTACTATCGGGGTACATTAACTAACACTGGCGTTTTAGACACCGATCTTAATAAGCCCTTAATAAGGAGACTTTATTGAGCTTCTCAGTGTGAGACGGTTGATCAAGGATATGATCTATCTTTCTTTCTTTCTCTCTCTCTCTCTCTCTCCTTTCCCTCAAACTCATGGCCACCAGTATATTCCTTATGTAGGCTTTGTGTCTGCCAGATATATAAATCTGTTCTTAAGTCGCCCCCTATGGGTGTTACGATAGTAAGTAGGGTCTAGGAGAAAGAGACCTAGATGGTAGATCATAAAATAACAAACCTCATGGGAAGTAAGGAAGACGACGATCACTTCCCAAATGATGTTGTATTGTGAGAAGACGTCGGCAATCTAATTCTGTAACTGACAAGGGGTTTATCTATGAGGTTAGTTCTTCTAAAACCATCTCAACAGGTTGATGTCCTGGATATAAACCTTAAAACTAATGCAGTCGCCAGTAGAGATGATCGAATCGAAGCTGGCAAAGTGGAATTCGATCCGAATTTTCAGAAAAAATTGATTTGCAACGAATGCGAATTTCCTCGCGCTTCGTGGTCACGAATCACAATTTTCCTTAAAATGGCGGCTACACGTGTGAGGATATGGGGCAAGGAACTCTGGGAAGGCGGGATGCACCCAGATTGACATGCCTGCATGCAGCCAATCAGCAGCCAGCCCTTTGATGTCACAGCCCTATAAATACGGCAGCCATTTTAGATTCTGCCATTTTCTAGCGTTCAGAGTGCAGGGACAGACGTGTGAAGGTGCTAGGGACAGCAAGCGGAAAATCCTCATAGTGGAATTTTTTTTTTTTACTGAAAACATGATTTATAAGTGCAGAGAAAGGATAGGGAGGAATCATTTCACAGCATCTTAGTGCAGGGAGAGATGTCAGAAGGCGCTAGGGACAGTGATTTACAAGTGCAGGGAACAATTATTTGGTGATCCAAATAGCCATTAGACAGCTCTGTCATTCCAGCTATTTGTTATTGGGCTGCAAGTGTTATGTTGAAAAGCCTTTAGTGGCTTATATCTTAGTATCTGATTCAGTACTACAAGAAAATATACAGGTATACGCACTGCACTGTTGCAGTTATTTCTGGAGAAAGCGTATAGGGGCGTATTTCAGTACTACAAGAAAAATATATACACACTTCAACTCTCTAACTTTTTTCTGGTCAAAGTGTATTGGGTTCGTATTACAGTACAACAAGAAAAATATATTATCATTTCACGTCAGCGGTTAGGGTACTTTCACACTAGCGTTTGTTTTTTTGAGTCAAGGTTAGTTAGAACCCTGGGGATCAAACTCAACGGAAGAAGAGGGGATGGAATAGGAGCCAACACATCTCTCAGGGTCAGCCATACCAAGCACTTGCCCTTTAATAAAGGGTCGAAATCAGAGCTAAGCTTGCTTTAGGTGCCCAAAGGGTTTTCGATAAGTCAGAGCCCAGGGACTGCCGAGCCACTACCCCCATATCCAACTGTTTGCTAGGCTTGAGAAGTTCTATCCATCTGTTAAGATGAATAGCCTTGTAGTAGGATAGGATGTCTGGTAAACCTATCCCTCCATGCTCCCTTCTCTTAATCAACAGAGTATAGGGTAACCTCGATCTGCTCCCCCTCCACAAGAATCTTGAAAGGGTGGCCCTAATAGAGCTAAAAAAGGTTGCAGGCAAGTGAATGGGTATCATTGCCAGGGTATACAAGATCTTTGGAGTTATATACTGTATGTTTTTAGCAAGTTCTTGCGACCCATCCACGAGATGTAAGGGAAGTCGTAATTTTGCAAGAGGCGTTTCAGCTCGGTTAAGAGGGGAATAAAGTTAAGCTTGTAAAAGTTTATTAAGTTACCTGGTAACTGGATCCCTAGGTATTTGAGTGAAGCGGATGCCCAGGGTAAGAGTGTTGTTTAGCTACGGCTACTTCCCTGGCTGGTGTTGAAACATTAAGTACCTCAGATTTTATCACTTTCACTTAAAAGTTGGACAACCTACCAAAGTCCTCGAGTAGACTCGTGAGTAGTGGGAGATCGCTTACCGGGTTAGAGAGCAAAAACAACAAGTTGTCTGCGAAGGCGATGCATTTTAAGTGTGAAGGGACAATTTTGAAGCCTACTAGGCAGGGGTTTTGACGAATACTCTGAATCAACGTCTCTACCACTAAAATAAACAGAGAGGGGGAGATTGGGCAGCCCTGCCTCGTTCCTTTCCTTATGTTGAAGGGAGGAGAGAGGGTGCCATTCACCTTGATCCTAGCAGATGCTTGTGAATATATGGTGAAAATGGCTGAAATCTATTCTGGAGGGAAATGGAATTTGTGGAGGGCGGCCTCCATAAAGGCCCAGCTAGCTCGATCAAATGCTTTTTCATCATCGATTCCTAATAGAGCCAGCGGCTTTTTGTATTTATGGGCTATATGTACAACATGAAATGTAACTTGCACGAATTGTCTCTTCCTTCTCTATATTTAACAAACCCTACTTTCTCCTTTTCCAATAAGACGTGGAAGCAACAAGGTTATACGTGTAGCTAATAGTTTGGCCCAAATCATTTACGGTCTAGATTAAGGAGAGAGATAGGGCAATGGTTTCTACATAATTGTGGATCCTTTCCAGTTTTATGTATAAGTGTGATGTGCGCCTCTTGAGCTTGTGGGAAAAGGGTCCCCCCAGATAGTAAATAGTTACATAAAGCAACTAAATGCGGTAATAAGATGTCTTCAAATTCTCTCTTTCTCTCTCTCTTTCTCTTTCTCTTCTCTCTCTTTCTCTCTCGTATATTCCTTATGTAGGCTTTGTGTGTCTCCCAAAGTAAGGACGGAGACGTTTGGGGCGAGGAGATACTTTTAAAAAAACGATTAAAGTTGCTGACTAACCTTTGCACATTTAGTTTCAGAATCTAGTAGCAATTCGTTCAATCTCCATAACCATTCTCCTCGGGGGAGTTGCGAGAATAAGCATTGCACCGAACAAGGGGCATAGTCTGAGACCGTGATGGGGTCAGTTTGGGCCGAGGAGAAAAGAGAGAGAGACGAGGCCGAGACAAAAATATAGTCTAAGTGTTGAAACGATTTGTGAGGAGCGGAGTGAAAGGTGTAGTCTCTCATGCCTGGGTTACCCAGTCTCCAAACGTCTGCTAGGTGCATGTCCTGTAGTTTTGCCCTCAGTTTGCTTAAAAGCTTGGCGGGGGTCTGAGACCTGGATGTGGACTAGTCCACCAAAGGGTCCAGGGTAACATTTGAGGTCTGTTCCGAATATTACAATCCCTTCCGCAAACAACTGTAGCGTATCCAAGGCTTTCAGCAGCCAAGGGATTTAACCCGTCTTTGGCCGGTAAAAATTATCTAGTGTTTGCATCTGCGTACCTATCTCGCCCTTAACCAACAGGAGCCTCCCTTCCGTCTCTGTAAACAATTGCTTAAATATCAAAGGTACTGTCCTGTGGATTGCTATTCAGACACCCCTGGATGCTGTTGAGGAGTTACAACTGTGGAACCATTGTGAGAAGGGCGAGCTAGGCAGTTTGGGAATACGATGTGATTTAAAGTGGGTTTCTAAAAAGATAATATTAGTTTTCAATTTATGGAGCAAGAGAAAAATGTGGCTTCTCTTGTTAGGTGAATTGAGACCTTTTAACATTAAAATTAGTGATGGTGTAATCCATTTGTGAAGGAAGGTGGGGAGCATGAGGTGAATTAGTTGGCAGGACCTATGGGGAACAAAAGAGGGAGGGAGGGAAAAGAAAGGGAGGGGTACTCTTATACTGTTTCTCCATTTACAGTTGAGAATATAAGAGATATGAATTTAAGGCTAGACAACACTAGTGTGTATAAGAGGGGGAGTAGGGGTGGAAGTATCAGCAAAGACAGAAGCTGTCCTGACCAGCAGTGTGTCTGCAGTTACAGTAGGAAATGGACATGGTACATAGAACATGAGAAATTCTATAATGCAGCTTCATAGGCATGGCTCTATCAGAAGCCTAGGCAAACGGGTGCTCACCAGCTAGTTGGTTAATATAACAGGGCAAATCTCCATGGGCCAGTGAAGTCACACGACCCCACAACATGCGCAGTTGTGCACAGTACACCCGAATGCAGGGGCCAGATCAGTGTCGTGCATTAATTCTGAATAACATAGAGATGGTAGCCGCCATCTAGCATGGGGCAATACCAGAGCAATATATAACATTAATTATGGTGAGAAAACAAAAAACAAGAAAATATTCACGAGGATGTCTCACAACAGGCCATGAAAACATATTCTAACATAATCTGCCAATAATAGGGCTGGGCTATTATACGACCTGAAAACTCAGACGGCGACTCGGTCAGCAGCATCCAAAAGCTGTGCGGTCGCCCCTGTATAGAACTGGAACCGAGCGACTCACAGCCCCCATGGGGGCATGACAAACAAGGTCACATCAGGACCGCAAACAACGGAGATACCGCTCAAGTCGGGTCAGGTGAGTCTTGTGGGGCCTTCAGACCCTGTCTTGGACGCTTATGTCTGTAGCTGAATGCCAGGGGTCTTGCGTCGGAAGCGACAGCATAGAGATGTCGGTATCTGCCGGCAGCCATGAAGGGATCTCTAGCGTCTCCATGTCCAGTAGCGACCAGGCTTTAGTAAGATCTATGGATACGTATACACTTGCCATTATGTGAAATTGAAAGGCCGAACGGGATAAAGCCAAGAGTAGGTGATGTTCCTTCCGCAGTATGAATGCCTGAGTATCCTCCTTTTCACCAATATATACGAAGCTACGTCCTGATAGAACGCCAGCTCAGACCAAGCATACAGCACAGGCACTCTCTCTTGCAGCATTTAAGATCTTCACAGTGTCCACAAAAGACAGCAAGCCACAAATCACATCCCTAAGAGGGTCAGAGCCCGAGGGTTTGGGTCCCAGTGACCTATGTATTCTTTCAATTATGACTGCTTTCGCCGCATTCTCACAAATTAAACTCCAAAGACTTCCAAAGCCACTTTCTGGAGAGATTCAGACTACCACGATTCAGATAGTCCTTTAATGCGTATGTTACGACTTCTGTTTCTGTTTTCTTGGTCCTCTATCAAGGTCAATGCTTTGTTAATGTGGGTGAGGTCTTCCACTGACCTAACCTCCAGGGCTGAGGAGTGCGATATAATGGCCGTGCAAGAGGTCTCCAGGGCTTCCACTCTAGCACCTATATGTTTAATGGCCGCTTTGATTTCAGCGAGTTCCGTAAGTACCGGGCGCAAGGCCTGAGTTATTGTAGATTTAAAAAAAGCTTTGGACGTAGCTGCGAGGTCTGACTCACCCCTGCCATGTGTATCGCCGCTGCGGAGGTCAGAGTCTTCTTCACTGTCTGGCGCGGCTGAGTCTCTGGTCGCCATCTTAGGTGACTTCTGCAGGGAGCCCGTGGGCTTCTGTTGTAAGAATTTATGGACGTCGACAAATTTTTCGTCTGCTGAGAGAGGCCCGTGGCATCTGGGCGTTGATCTCTGCCGTATTTTACCATGTCCAGGCTAAAATTAGGGCTCTGAAAGCTGCAGATATAGACTGCAGTGGAGGAGCAGGGATATCGAGCGTCTTCCTCCATTAGCGGTTAGGCTTCGCCTCCCACACTAGCGTTTGTGTTTGCCGGTATTAAGTTCCATCACAGGAGCTCAGTACCGGAAAAAAACTGATTAGTTTTATCCTGATTAATTCTGAATGTAGAGAATGTAGAACGGAATGTTCAATATGCATCAGTTCAGTCCCTCTGAAATTTTTTGGACAGGGAAAATACCGCAGCATGCAGCAGTTTTCTCACCGGCCAAAAATATTGAACACTTGCCGGCATCAATTTACATTGAAGTGTATTAGTGCCGGATCCGCATGCGCAGACCTTTTAAAAATGCAAAAAAAAAATATCGGATCCGTTTGACAAATCCATCAGTTTGCGTCCGGATTGCCGGATCCGGCAGGCAGTTCAGGTGACGGAACCGCCAGCCGGAATCCTCTGCCGCAAGTGTGAATGTACCCTTATATGTTTTGAAAGCATGGCTGGGATTCAGCAGGGTGGCAGTAGTGGGAGGTTGGGAGCAAAACGTGCCCGGAGTAGAACACCTAATTCGCAGCAGCCTGCCTACCTACCCGGGAACTAGTGGTGCAGGGGTTCACGGAAGTAGCGGCGGTAGCAGTCAGTCAGTGCGGCGGTTATATGTTATTTTGTATTTCAGTACAAAAAGAAAAATACCTTCTCAGTTCACGTCGGCAGCGGTTATATGTCTTGAAAGCGGAAAGCGGAGTGAATAGATGCCGGATGACCGGGATGCTCCCTGACCTTCCCAGGAGCTGCTGTTGGGAGCAGCAGTTCATTTCTGAGATGTCCATATACTGTGGGGGGATCCGAAAACCCTCTCCATCTCTGTGCTCCGTTATATGTAGTAAAATCTTAATTTACATATTTAGGTCGCAGTTATGTGGTAAAACCTTTGGGACGTATTTTGGTGGAAAATCAAATTGTATTCGGCGTTCAGCGCTGCAGTTATATGCGGTAAAATCTTTTGTGACGTGTTTTGTTGTAAAAACAAATCTTATTCAGCGTTCAATTTGTTGATGTTGATATATTTATGTCGAAAAACAATTTTTATTCAGGGTTCACCGCTGTATTTATATGCGGTAAAATCTCCATGATAAATCTGCAGCGTGGGGGATCCGTGTGGTTTCTACACACTTTAAAAATCATCCTTCAGCGGAGCGAATAGATGCGGATGACCTGGACGCTCCCTGACCTTCTCAGGAGCAGCTGTCGGGAGCAACAGTTCATTTATGAGACGTCCGTATAGTGCGGGTGGAATCCGAACACCCTCTCCAACTCCGGGCTCTGTTATAAGCAGAAAAATCTTTTGTGACTCATTTCAGTGGGAAAGAAAAATGTGTTCAGCACTGTAGTAAGTATCCCTAACACTAGTTCCTACCTTTTATGGGTCATGACAGCCACACAAAGTCCAGGGAGCGCAGGTACGGCATGCACGCCAAGCACACTCTGCTTTTAACCCTGTCCGGTGCCATTACAGCTTTCATCGGATCCAGGGATGCAAGTACCAACATGCATGCTGAGCCCACTATATACTTCTCCTGGAGCCAAATGGCTACTGGTAGGTGCTGTATAAGCAGACTCGGTTTTATACTGACTTTAAAACCAGCTTCCAGGGCAGACTAACTGGTCAGGTGCTTGGAGAGCGCCACGCCATATATATATATATATATATATATATATATATATATATATATATACTACAAAGAAAAAATATGGGGGATTCAGCCCGCACAACCCCTAGCAGGTGCAGATTGCAATCTGCACCTGCTAAAGGTTGTGCGGGCTGAATCCCCTATATTTTTTCTTTATTGAAGTATGTTGGTCGAAAAACAAAATTAATTCAGTGTTCAGCAGGGCTGTGGAGTCGGTAGATAAATGGTCCAACTCCGACTACTCCGTTTTTGGTACTTCCGACTCCCCGACTCAGACTCCTTTATATTTAATATGCGAATGTCATTACCATATCATTACCACAGAACTGCTGGTCAGGAAGCTGCTGCCTTCTCCTTTGTGTGCTGATCTTCTGCTGAAGATCGGGCAGTGGGAGGATCCAGGAAGGGGCATTTATTGTAAAACATCATTTCCCTAGTAGAATCCCATAGTCATGTTTAAAGTTTTAGCTAACAATTGAGTTTATAAGTTTTTATAGCCTTAGCTGAATGACAGCAGTTTTTCTGATGGATACAGCTTCAGTCTTGAGCTATTGACTATCCATTACCGTCACTTATACAAGTGTCTAGTCCTGCAAAAAACATATTTACTTAATCAGCTATCAGTGAGAGGCTCGGTTACCATGGGCGCTGCGTTCCCTGTAACAGCGGAACACAACACAACGGAAAGTATAAGTATTGCCGCTCCTTAACTGTGCGTTGCGTGCCATATAGTGAAGCACATGTAAAGCATGCTTCTTCATGATCACTTAACGTGTCCGTTTTGCGGTAACGTGACGCACTGCATGAATTGGCCTTTATTCTTACAGTAGAGAAGTACCGTATTTTTTGCAAAAGTGGGGGGAAAATAGCAGTGCGTCTTATGGGGCGATTACTGCGACCGTCCGGTGAATAGGCTGAGAGGGAGGAGGAGCCGGCATCTATTTCTGTAATGGCAGCGGGGCCCGGTGCAGTCACTGTATTCTTCTACACCGGGCCCCGCTCACTGTAGCATACAGTAATCATATCTAACTTGTGGGTATTGTTAAAGTATTCCAATCATCTTAAAGCAGGAGGCCGGGCGGGCGCTCATAGCGTAGCTCACTACGTCACGCGCCTACTCCGCCCACTTTATGAATGAAGCAGGCACCGGGCCCCGCTGCCATTGCAGAAACAGATGTTGGCCCCCATTCACTACACAGGGACACTGTTATGGGGGGGATCTGTGGATGACACATAAGATAAGATGCTATATATGTGTCATCCACAGATGCCCCCACAATGATCCCCCATAACAGTGCCACCCACAGACACCCCATACCAATGCCACCTACAGACCACCATTAGTTCAAAACCCACCAAAAGCACACCTTTTGGTTCAAAATATTTTTTTTCTTATTTTCCTCCTCAAAAACCTAGGTGCGTCTTATAGGGCGAAAAAATACGGTAACTAACCCCTTAAGGACGCAGGGCTTACCGGTACGCCCTAATTCCAGAGTCCTTAAGGACTCAGGGCGTACCGGTACGTCCTAACTTTAAATTGGGATTCCGGCGCCACGGGGGTTAATCGCAACGGGATGCTGGCTGAAATCATTCAGCCGGAATCCCGTAACAACGCGGGGGGGGGGGGTCATTTGACGACCCCCCCCCTGTTTCGGCGATCGCAGAAAACCGCAGGTCAATTCAGACCTGCGGTTTTCTGCGTTTACGGTCCATTCGGGTGTCCTGTGACCCGATGAACCGTAAAAAGACTGCGATCGGTGGCGTGATTACACACCACCAATCGCAGTATGAAGATTTGAGGAGGCGGTGCTGGCCGTGGTGCTGATGCCTGCTGTCCAGGGTGCTGATTGGTGCAGGGGAGAGAGGCGCGAGATTCAAACTTCCTGCGCTCCTCTCTCCCCTCGTCTTCCTGTTCTGCACAAGCACCCGGCAGCATCGTCCAGCACCAGCTCCTGAGTCCCCCCTAATCGCCATCCATCACCCTCCTGCACCCATCGCCACCCAGGTAGGTTAGGGTCAGTGAGGGAGAGGCACCGTTAGGCAGGGAAAGAAGGGAAAAGTTAGGAAAAAAAAAGCACTTTTATTCAAAACTTTCTTTCATCTATCAGACCCCAAACCCCCCCCCCCCCCCCCCCTGCCATAGAACGAAGGGAACTCCATACGGTTTCTGGAAGGCAGATTTTGATGGACATTTTTTATTTATTTATTTTTTTACACCATCTCCCATTAGAAGCCCCCCCTGATGTAGCCTAGACTAGAAACTCCCAAAAAGTGACCCCATCTAAGAAACTACACCCCTCAAGGTATTCAAAAGTTACTTTACAAACTATGTTAACCCTTTAGGTGTTCCACAAAACTAAATAGCGAATGTAGAAACAATTTTAGAATAAATTTTTTTTGTTACATTGCCTCAAAAAAGAGTAATATAGAGCAACCAAAAATCATATTTACCCCTAAAATAGTCCCAAAACAACAACCACCTTATCCTGTAGTTTCCTAGATGGGGTCACTTTTATGGAGTTTCTACTCTAGGGGTGCATCAGGGGGCTTGAAAGGGTACATGGTGTAAATAAACCAGTCCAGCAAAATCTGCCTTCCAAAAACCATATGACGTTCCCCTTCTTCCATGTCCTGCCGTTTAGCCAAATAGTAGTTTACGACCACATATGGGGTGTTTCTGCAAACTACAGAATCAGGGCAACCCATTTTGAGTTTTGTTTGGCAGTTAACCCTTGTTTTACTCCTGGAAAAAATTGATTATATTGGAAAAATTTCCCAAAAATAGAAATTTCGAAATTGTTTCTCAATCTGCCATTAACTCTTGTGGAAGATCTAAAGGGTTAATAAAGTTTGAAAAAACTGTTTTGAATACCTTGAGGGGTGTAGTTTCTAGAATGGGGTCATTTTTGGGAGGTTTCTATTATCTAAATCTAAGCCTCACAATATGACTTCAAACCTGAACTGGTCCATAAAAAGTGGGATTTTGAAGATTTTTGAAAAATTTCAAAATTTGCTTCTAAACTTCTAAGCCTTGTAACATCCCCAAAAAATAAAATATCATTCCCAAAATGCTACAAACATGAAATAGACATATGGGGAATGTAAAATCATCAAACTTTTTGGGGGTATTACTTTGTATTACAGAAGTATAGAAACTGAAACTTTGAAATTTGCTCATTTTTCAAAATTTTGGGTAGAAATTGTATTTTTTATGCAAAAATTTTAGCAGTGTCATGAAGTACAATATGTGACGAAAAAAACTATCTCAGAACGGCCTGGGTAAGAAAGTGTTTTACAGTTATGAGCACTTAAAGTGACACTGGTCAGATTTGCAAGTCCTTAAGGTGAAATAGGGCTGAGTCCTTAAGGGGTTAATTATAACTTTTTGTGAATTGGGACATTTAAACTTGCTTTTTTTTATTTTTATTTTTATTCCAATTTAAATCTAGTCGGAGTCGGTTCATTTTTTTGCCAATTCCGACTCCAGGTACCCAAAATTGCCTCCGACTCCTCGACTCCGACTCCACAGCCCTGGTGTTCAGCACTGCAGTTATATGCGTTAAAATCTTTAGTGACGTATCTTGATGAATTTCGTGACTCTTCTGGGCTCAAAGCTATCTTGACCCTTTGTCTTGTTATTGTCTGTAGCTACTAGAGGCGCCTGTTCATGCCCGGCAGGTTCCCCCAGAACCATGTTGGTCGATCGACACTCTGTCATTGTGCCATTCTGTGGCTTCCTCATGCTGCTGCTACCTCCAGACTGTGTCATTGTGTCACTTGGTGGCCTCTTCATACGTGGCCTCTTCATACTGCTTCCACCTCCAGACCCTGTCAATGGGCTCTGTGGTCTCCTCATGCTGCTGCTGCCGCCTCACCACTATGTCATAGGTCGACTTTGTGGACTTCTCATGCTCTTCCCACCCTTCCCCACTTCATGACTGGCCACTATTTTGGTTTTCGCCCTGGCTGACATCATCATTTATTTGACACTTCTTCTGATCTGTCAGAAGGAAGGAAAAATGAGACCCACAATGGATCCTCTCTGTGTAGCAGCTTTAAGGCCTATATGGTCCCATCAGAATTGGCTTATGAATTGGTAGCCAAAAGCAGGAGTGGGTACAAAACACAGAAGACATGCAAATTTTCGGTTCATGTGTCATCTCTGTTTTAGATCCACTCTTTTTTTTTTTGGGCATTTTTTTTTCCGGATTCCCAAATTGTGGGTGGAGGACTTTCCCCTACTGGACAAAGATGGGGACCTGGACACCTTTTTGTTGGCATTTGAGACAGCCTGCCATCAATACCAGCTGCCAGAGGACCAGTGGGTCAGATTCCTCACGCCACGGCTCAGGGGAAAAGCCCTTGAAATCTTCGGGTACCTGCCCAGCGAGACCATCCTGAGCTATGAGGACATCAAACAGGCTCTGGTCAGGCAGTATAGCTTAACCCCTGAGTCGTACCGGAAAAAGCTCAGGAATTTGCATCGGGGTTCTACTCAGAGCTGGGCCGATCACACGAGGGCCTTGCTGAGAGCGGTCGACCAATGGACCACGGGATTGGAGCTCACCACGGTCCAGCAGCTGAAGGAGCTCATCACCACAGAACAGTTTTTGTGGAACTGCCCGGAGGACCTACAGCAGTACCTCCGAGACCAGAAGCCAAAGGGGGCCTCCACAACAGCAGCCCTGGCCGATGAATGCACCAACAGGACTTCAGAGGCCCGGAAACCTGTCGGCTGGAGAAGGGGGTAAGACTCGCGCTGCACCTGCTACCCCTGCCCCTAGGCCCAAGTGGGCACCGGCCCCTGCTGCACTTTCCACGTCGGTGGGGGAACCCCGACTGTGTCACCTGTGTAAGCAGCCAGGACACTTTAAAGCCGTCCCCAGTCATCAACCCAGAAACCATCCACTGTGTGGGTGGGGGTGGTGGGAGGTCCCCTGACAATGTTCAACCGGTCACCGTGGGCCAGGCCGTGGCCATGGGACTTAGAGACGCGGCGCTGAAATGACACTGGTACGGCCTGAACTGGTGGAACCCCATGATTTACTGCCCGGGAGATCCCTCACTGTCTCCGGGATTGGAGGAGTAGAACTGGAGCTGCCCGTCGCCAAGGTCTATTTGGACTGGGGCGCCGGTCGAGGAGTAAGGGAGGTGGGGGTATCCGCAAATATTGCTGGGGACAGACCTGGGGCGGCTTGTGTCTAAGTATGTGGCCACTGACCTCCCAGATGTCCGATTCCCCAGAATGTGATGTACCAGTAATGTCCCCCCCGATGATACTGTGAATGTACCTAAAATGCCTGTTGGGGATGTGGGGGTGAGGGATGTAATGGGTGCCTCTCCCCTTAGTGGGGAGGGGGGCATTCCTGCCAGCTGGGCTGAAACCCCAGGCTGTGGCAGTGTGGTGACTGAGGGGACAAGCAGGGGGCAGACAGCTGCGGGGGAGGAGGATGCAAATTAGGTCAAGGCTGTCCCAGGAGAAGTAGGGCTGCCAGGTGAATCCTCAGTGCAGGGTTCCTCCCCCACTGGGATATCAGAGTGCCAGGTTAGTCCCTCTGGACTGGCGACTTGGTCGGGAGCCGAGGGAAAGCAGGCACTACAAGCAGTGGTAGCGGCCATAGCTGCTGTCACGCGCAGTGGGAGTGCTGGGGCCCTAGGGGCCCCTCAGGGGTCTGATGGCTTTTCCCCTTCCGACCAAGTGGCTGCCGAGTCAGAAGGAGGCCAGGAGACAGGTCCCGGGGACCTAACAGGGGACGTGGCAGTCTCGTCTATTAATATGTGATGAATACCACACCTCGTGCCCGCTTGACGTCAACTACGTCGAGCTCACGAGACCTGGTATGGTCACGGCTTTACCAAAAACGTGAAGTTACGCCCTCCAGTGGAGCACGTAAGGTCAGGTTGGTATAGTTTACGCACACATCGCCTGTCCACGCGGGCACAGAGAGGCAACAAGCTGAGAGAGCCTTTTCACTGCCGCAGTGAAACAGCGCCCCCCTGAGCCCCGGTATGTGCCACCAGTTCTCGTTTGATATAAGCCCGGTCCGCTAACGGGATTATATAGGGTCAGAAACCAACCCGGTAGGCCAAAACACGGATGTGGGGATTCGTGATCGAGATACAAGATAGCATAAAATTAAATTATAGATTTAATCGCCATATGGCCACACTAGATTTAACACAATATACACAGACAATATATACAGTGGTCTGAGGTTACAGATACAGGTTATATGGTTACAACAGGGTTAAGCAGTGTAAAAATCAGTTACCGGGTAAGATGAAAGTTCCTTTGAGATGTTCTTTGCTGGAGTCCACATGAAGGGCAGTGATCTCGGCTATTTCCTGGGTCCCTCTAAACACATGTGTAGGATATGACCCCTCTTCAGAGAACGACCCGCCTACTTGCTGGCACCAGACTTTTAACCTGTAGCCAGCCCCTCCCCTCCCGGCCTCAGGGAGGGGTCCACTCCCCCTCTTCTGGGCTGGCAGCAAATGACCCACAAAACCCTTTAGGGTTCATAGCTTCAGACCAGAGGGTCACAGGGAGATGGTTCTGGGACCAATGGACCTTCCTAGGTTCCGGCTGCAAGTAGAGTCCAAACCTGGTACCGCTATGTGGTTTCTATGGGGAGATATGGATACCTCCCTCCCCTGACCTTGTGACATTAAACAAAGACCATGGGCACGTACCTCGTGGCCACCGGGACACAAATATGTATCCGGTTTGCGCCTGCGATGGCCAGGCGATTCATAATTCCTTATGAAAGGTAGGTGCCAACATGTCTGGGAGGGCTCATTGATCCTGGGCAAGGGCGGATACCCCATGCTGGGGGGTTTCCTGCAGGATTCAGCTTGGCTCCAAAGTGGTGGCCTGAGGTGTGACCTTCTCCTTGAAGCATGGACCCCCTGGGGCTTTCTTCCTTGCCAACGGACACTCAGATGGCTGGGGGGTGGAAACTAATTTTGCAAGTGTTTGGCGAAACATGTACATTTTAGCCAGCCATGTCATGCAAAGCAAGAAGTTTTGATACAATAAGAAGCAACTAGTCAACGCTAGGAGGGAATTTGCTCTCAATAGGTAGCGCACTGTGAAACAAACAGTGTGCACCAAACAGGGTACAGCAGACTGTGCGGAGATAGTTGAGATAGCTAGGCAGAAAAAAGTGAAGATTGCCCTCCAGTGGTCTTGCAACAATATTTAGATATTACCAGTGACAATGCAGACACGGTTGATATTTTTAATTAAGGGAGTTCTAGATTAAGGAAATTTTAAGGACAAGTAATAAATGTTAATTTTTAATACCACAATAACACGTGTAAACCCAGAGACAATTACTGGTCCTAGTGGCCAATTGTAAATAATCAGCTTGTCATGTCTCAACACGTGTTAGTGGGTCAAATGTAAATAAAGTATGTGTGTGTGTGTCATGCCCAGATATTGCGAAAAATATTAGCGAAAACAATTAAATTTATCCACATTTTGCCTATAAACGATCCTTTATAACATATAACATTTTAATATAAAGAAGACGGGGAAGTGGCCGTGATGGTGCACACAGAGGCCCTGGGCGCGGCGAAACTGTGCTGCCAGAGCACAAAAAAAAAACAATCATCCACGATACCTAGCTTCATGTCCCAGTTTGCAGGGCGGCGCAGGACACCACTCTTGAAGTCAGCCCAGTGCGAGCAGATGGTCGGTTGGATTGCAGCAGATAGTGCTTCCAGTCGGTTAAGCACCAGCCTGTCTTCCACCAAGTCCAGTCTCAGTAACCAGGACTCTGGTCCACGCAATTCTCACCCTGATCCTCCTTCCTCCCACCATTTACAGTCTGGCCAAACAAGTGATCCCACACTTCCATATTCCGAGGACCTCTTTTCATCGCCATTAATTGATTTGGCCCTTTCGCCAAGCCCGCTTGAAGAGGGACCTGAGATCTTGTGCCCCGATTCCCAACCTCTTCAGCATCCAGAGTCACAAGAACATGACGCTGGGGAACAGCAATTAGTGTTTATTTTTTTTTTAAACTTGCTTTATTGAAGAATAGCAAGCAAGAAATATAACAGTTCAGACAAAGAACAGTACAGTATGCAATGCCTTACAATACTGAAGAGAAAAAAATTAAATAAGAAAATAATCAGTATCTTTACACAGAGCAAAAGTCAAGACACAACATCATTAGTACATCATGCCAATAAACATCCATAGTATCCTGAAAATACGCAATGGAATGAGCATAGTGATTAAGCCATAGAGTGTAGGTGGACTGCCGTAGCAGTCAGAGGAGAAGCGCACCACGGCCCCCATTTCTTTTGGAATTTCTGGGGGCAACCTCTGCGGGAATAAATAATCCTCTCAAAGGGGATGATGTTGTTAACAAGGGTTTTCCACTGGCCAATCGTAGGGGGTCTGTCCGCCATCCATCTAAGGGCAATGGCTTTCCTGGCCATAAATAGGGCCTCCCTGATGAAGGTGAGTGTATAACGTGAACGTGACTCGTCCTCTACAATACCCAGAAGGCAAGATTTGGGGCAAACCACCAGTGAGTCCGGAATCAGGGAGGAAACTACGTCCACCACCTCTTTCCAAAACGACTGTATGTGTCTACAGTCCCACATTAGATGCCAAAAATCCGCATTCAACTGTAAACACCTATGGCATTCCGTGTGTGGCCTCCTACCCATTTTGAAAAGCCTGGTCGGGGTTAAGTAACACCTGTTCAATATGAAGAGTTGTGTTAATCTGTTAGTGAGAGAAGGAGGTATATCCACTGGAGCCTCTCCCCATTCCTCATCCGTTAAAGTGGGTATATTCCCTCTCCATTTATGCTCCGCACCCAATTGGAGAAGCTGAGATTTTGAGGTTGAGCAAATGTGTATAAATGGCGGATATCAGCCCCCGTTGACCTTGGGTCCTGAAAACCCTGATTAGTGGATACGCGGACACAGGCCTTTTCAGATCCCTTAACTGGGCTTGGAGGGCATGTCTCAATTGCAGGTACCTAAAGAAGTGCGGCCTCAGTACTCCCACTTAAGTCTGCAGCTGGGAGGAGAACAGGATACCATTTTAATACAGATCTCTCAAATAACATACACCATATCCTTTCCATACCATCTCCCCTTCACAGTGCAGTAAATGCGGAAACAATGGGTTATTCCACAATGGAATATCATGCCGGCAGATCCTTGTACTGCTGTAACTTTGCAGCTCTCCACACCTGATGTGCCAGTTTATGAATCGGTAGGAGCGAGCCTGATATGGATGTCCGGCCCTCGAGGACAGGCCACAGGGTGGGGAGCTGCAAGAATTCCCGCAGATAGTATTCAGAGTTAGGAAGAACATCCCGGGTCACCCATGGCACCAAGTACCGCAACTGACCAGCAAGAAAATACAAATGTAGGTCTGGTAAAGCCGCCCCACCCTGATCCCAGCTCCTCTGTACAGATTTAATGGCTAACTTCCGTCTATTCCTACCCCATATGAATGTCACCATTAGAGAGTGTAATCTATCAAAGAATGTGCGTGGGACAGGTGCACGTGTTCCAATAGGGTACAAGGCTTTGGGTTGGAGAATCATTTTGATTATGTTTATGCGGCCCATGGTGGACAACGGTAAAGTATTCCAAGATTTAAACTTGTCTGCACATGTGAGGACGCTGGGACTTTAGTAATGATTACCCCTAAATATTTAAACCTGTCCACTACCATCAAATTCCGGTACACCAATGGCCAGTCCGAGGCCCACAGAGGCATAATGGCCGACTTGGCCCAATTTATACACAGTCCAGAAAATGCCCCAAACTGCTCAATAATGGTTATCGCTCTAGGTAAGGTACATTCTACGGAATCCATGTACAAAATGAGGTCATCAGCATATAGGCCCAGCCTGTCCTCTCTATTTCCCAACGCAATACCTTTATAAACATCATCCTGGCGAATCCTCAATGCCAGATGTTCAATGGCCACCGCGAACAGCAGGGGAGATAGGGGACATCCCTTCCTGGTACCCCTGTACAGTTTAAATGTAGATGACAAGGAGTCATTGATCATTATGTTCGCTGTCGGGGATCTATACAGAACATTGACCCATTTGATGAATGTGGGACCGAAGCCAAAAAACTGCAGGACTTGCACTAAATAAGGCCATTCAACTGAATCAAACGCTTTGGCGGTATCTGAGGCGGCCAAAGCCCACAATTTCCGGTCCGCACATCCCAACTGGGCAATAACCTGTGCCCTACGTATAATACTAGAGGTAGATCTGCCAGGGATAAAACCAGACTGGTTTTAATGTATAATAGATGATATAACCTTGTTCAGTCTATTCACAATTTAGTGAGAATTTTGTAGTCATAATGTTTTACAGGGTCAGCACTCGCCCATAATTTACAGCCAGGTCCATAAATATTGGGACACCGACACAATTGTAACATTTTTGGCTCTATACACCACCACAATGGATTTGAAATGAAACAAACAAGATGTGCTTTACCTGCAGACTGTCAGCTGAACGGTGTAGGAATGACAACAGTTTGCATATGTGCCTCCCACTTGTTAAGGAACCAATAGTAATGGGACAATTGGCTTCTCAGCTGTTCCATGGCCAGATGTGTGTTATTCCCTTATTATCCCAATTACAATGAGCAGATATAAGGTCCAGAGTTCATTTCAAGTCTCCTATTTGCATTTGGAATCTGTTGCTGGCAACTCTCAAGATAAGATCCAAAGAGCGGTCACTATCGGTGAAGCAAGCCAACATTAGGCTGAAAAAAATGTCCCCCCCCCTCCCCCCAATCAGGATAGTAGAACCGGTTCTTCGCCAGCTGTCATCTGTTGCAGAAACCATGTGGTACCCGAAAAGCATTCGTGTATGGCCTTACGGATATGTAACGGCAGTATTAATAAAGCTTTCCCACATCTGAAAGAAATGTTCTACTTTTTTGTCTTTTTGATGTGACGCCTCCACCCAGTCCATGCGCATGATATAAGATAGTTTCTCCAAGAATAATTTAAAAGGGGGAATTGTGGGCTGTAGCCAGACTTGCAAAATTGCCTTGGTGCCCGCCGCTGCCACAAAGTGTAGCAGTTTCCTACATCCCGGGGTGCAGTTTGGAACATTCTTAAAAAGAAGGAACGCACCGGAGAGCTCAGCAACACCGAAAGGCCACGGAAAACAACTGTGGTGGATGACCGAAGAATTATTTCCCTGGTGAAGAAAACACCCTTCACAACAGTTGGCCAGATGAAGAACACTCTCCAGGAGGTAGGTGTATGTGTGTCAAAGTCAACAATCAAGAGAAGACTTCACCAGCGTGAATACAGAGGGTTCACCACAAGATGTAAACCATTGGTGAGCCTCAAAAACAGGAAGGCCAGATTAGTTTGCCAAAGACATCTAAAAAAGCCTTCACAGTTCTGGAACAACATCCTATGGACATATGAGACCAAGATCAACTTGTACCAGAGTGATGGGAAGAGAAGAGTATGGAGACCCAAAGAAACTGCTCATGATCCTAAGCATACCACCTCATCAGTGAAGCATGATGGTGGTAGTATCATGGCGTGGACATGTATGGCTGCCAATGGAACTGCTTCTCTTGTATTTATTGATGATGTGACTGTTGACAAAAGCAGCAGGATGAATTCTGAAGTGTTTCGGGCAATATTATCTGCTCATATTCAGCCAAATGCTTCAGAACTCATTGGACGGCGCTTCATAGTGCAGATGGACAATGACCCAAAGCATACTGCAAAAGCAACCAAAGAGTGTTTTAAGGGAAAGAAGTGGAATGTTCTGCAATGGCCAAGTCAGTCACCGGACCTGAATCCGATTGAGCATGCATTTCACTTGCTAAAGACAAAACTGAAGGGAAAATGCCCCAAGAACAAGCTGGAACTGCAGACAGTTGCAGTAGAGGCCTGTCAGAGCATCACGAGGGATGAAACCCAGTGTCTGGTGATGTCTATGCGTTATAGACTCCAGGCTGTAATTAACTGCAAAGGATTTGCAACCAAGTATTAAAAGTGAAAGTTTGATTTATGATTATTATTCCGTCCCATTACTTTTAGTCCCTTAACAAGTGGGAGGCACACATGCAAACTGTTGTAATTCCTGCACCGTTCACCTGATTTGGATGTAAATACCCTCAAATTAAAGCTGACAGTCTGCAGGTAAAGCTGACAGTCTGCAGGTAAAGCTGACAGTCTGCAGGTAAAGCTGACAGTCTGCAGGTAAAGCTGACAGTCTGCAGGTAAAGCACATCTTGTTAGTTTCATTTCACATCCATTGTGGTGGTGTATAGAGCCAAAAATGTGTCGGTGTCCCAATATCCTGACTGTATTTCAATGGTCAGCTCAGCAGCAGGCACTCGCCCATCATTTTTTTTTGTTGCTCAGATCAGCAGCAGGCACTTGCCCTAATGTTTTAGAGAATCAGCTCTGTAGCAGACCCTCACCCCTAATGTTTTAGAGGGTCACCAGCAGGCCCTTGCTCCTAATGTTTTTGAGGGTCACCAACAGGCCATCAATCATAATTTTCAAGGGTGTATGATGCCCTCCTTTATGTGTAATAAAGGGTGTATTGGAGTGCCGATTCCTTGTAATTTTTGGAAGCCCTTTCACTTAGTGCATAAGCTTTATGAGTGTAGGAGTCCCACTACCTGAACAATTGTACCACAATGTGAATGAGGCCCTCCATTATGTGATATACAGGTTGTATTGGGGTGCCTCTTCCTTTTAATTTTTGGTAGCATTTGCACTTTATATACAAGTAAATATACAGGAATTTTATCTTTGGTTTTGTGCGTATTATTGTCAGTCTGTAAAAGTTGCGTACTACTTAGACAACATCGTTCCCAGCAGCGACCTGGGAGTCCCTAGATGCATCCAGTCATCCTACCCATGCTGTTCCCAAATCATTTTGGTGGTGTTTCCATCAATTTCTGACCTTTTCCTATGAACCAGACACCCTCCCCTCTTCGGAGCAGGGGGTGCCTGGTTTAATGCTCGGGTTCTCCCATTGACTTCCATTGTGCTTAGTAGAGCACCCGAGCATCCCGAGGTGTTCGACCCGAACACCCGAGCACTTTGGTGCTCGATCAACACTATTGCTCACATCAAAAAAATATTCAGGCTCCTGAAATAGAAAGTAATCACTGTGATTAAGGTCTGGACTGTAGGGTGGATGGTTAAGATCTATGAAGCCGCATTCCATGAAAGCAGCTTGTGATTTGTGAGACTTATGAGCTGGAGCATTGTTGTGTGTTTCTCTTTTATTACCTCACGTAATTCCTTCATTTTTGAAGAATAGGTATCTCCAGTAATTGTTGTCTAGTAATTGCTGTTTTCATAAAAAACTGTTGCAATGATCTTTCCAGCTGATTTCTACGCACAAAATGTCTTTCAAGTTGGTGACCCCTTGTGCTTCCATTGCATGGAGTCTTTAGTCTAGGATTATGGCAGTGGTATAAGAAGAGGTTGTTGTACAACCTGAAAGATCCAGGGCTATCAGGCTTGCCTTGGCTCACTTTCATCTTTACCTTCACAACTATCAAATATTTGTTCAGTCAAGCTAATTTACAAAACTGTTCATTTCAATAAACAGGGTACAAGGTGGTTTATTCAGAGCAGAGGAGCTTAAACTGTACAACCTTCTCTTGGATAGTGAAGAAATGAGGAAAAAAACAGCTCAGGGTGCTATAGTCACAGGGAGGAAAAACTATGATATCCAAAGTTGCTCTATATTGTTCTCGCCATGTTCTAGCATCAGACGATTTATTGATCAGCTGGGAAGAAAATCTGTGTGTATGTATATTCCAACAGCTTCTATAATTGCTGAGAGTGCTCAGAAAGAGTCTGAAGAAGCTTACAGGAGTCATAGGCCTTCTCCCATGAAGGCATCCCTTGACCTGCTTCCCATTTCTGTAGTTACTCTCAAAGGACAGTTACTGGAGCCTGATAGATTTTTTGATTTTTCAGACCTTCAAAGCTTCTCTTCCAGTAGGGGTGTCCTTGTCTTTATCTACACAAGTTACATCTCATTGTGTGGAATGTGGCAAGGACAACCTAGGATTTCTACTGGGGTTATCAACATTATTTAAGCTGCTTCTCGAAACCTCAGGATATTATTGTAGAATGTATTGAAGAAAAAAAATCACTGGTCGTGCAATTCACCATCATCAAAAACCCGTTGTCAAGCAAGGTTTCCAACCACCATCCGTATAAAAACATTGGATAATTCTTCTCTTTGATTCACCATTTTCAAGATCTACTTGATAGTTGGTATCGCCTCTACAGGGCATAGTAGTTAACTATAGGATCTGTACATACAAGTGACCTTATCTCAGAGATTTTGAATCCACAAGGTCAGGAAAAGGAGGAATGACATTACCTTGTTGTCAGAAGGTTATATACCATCAGAAAATCTGAGGCTCTTTCTCTTCAGCTTCAATTACCGTATTTTTCGCTTTATAAGACGCACCTGATGATAAGACGCACCTAGGTTTTTGAGGAGGAAAAAAATAAATATATATTTTGAACCAAAAGGTATGCTTTTGGTAGGTTTTGAACTAATGGTGGTCTGTGGATGCCGCACTGTTATGAGGGATCTGTGGATGAGGCACTGTTATGGGGGATCTGTGGATGCCTGTATTCTCGGGATTGACGCACTGTTATGGGGGATCTGGGATGATGCACTGTTATGGGGGATCTGTGGATGATGCACTGTTATGGGGGATCTGTGGATGAATGCACTGTTATGGGGGGATCTGTGGATGATGCACTGTTATGGGGGATCTGTGGATGATGCACTGTTATGGGGGATCTGTGGATGACACTGATGGGGGATCTTTGGATGACACTGATGGGGGATCTTTGGATGACACTGATGGGGGATCTTTGGATGACACTGATGGGGGATCTTTGGATGACACTGATGGGGGATCTTGGATGACACTGATGGGGGATCTGTGGATGATGCACTGTTATGGGGGATCTGTGGATGACACTGATGGGGGATCTTTGGATGACACTGATGGGGGATCTTTGGATGACACTGATGGGGGATCTGTGGATGACACTGATGGGGGATCTGTGGATGAGACTGATGGGGGATCTGTCACAGATCCCCATAAGTGTCATCTACAGATCCCCCATCAGATGCATCAGTGTGGAGGGAGGAGGCGGAGACACTCATGGTGGGGCCCGGTGCAGTGATTCTACTCTAATACACAGGGCCCCCCAGCTGTTAAGTACATTCATTCCGATCCATATCTTAATGTATACCGCACTGTTCTGTACTTACTGTAGTACCGTATGTATAGCATTAAGACGGCGAAGACCTGCAGCTCCCTCAGTCATGCGCACCCTACCCCTCCTGCCACAGCTCTCTCCTTATGCGCAGCCTGGCTGCTTATCTCACTTTATGAATGAACAGGCAGGCGGCGCATGAGGAGGGAGCTGCGGCAGGGGGCGCATGACCGAGGGAGCTGCGGCACGGGGCGCATGACCAAGGGAGCTGCCGGTCTGCGCCGTCATAATGCTATACATACGGTACTACAGTAAGTACAGAACAGTGCGGTATACATTAAGATATGGATCGGATTGAATGTATTTAACAGTTGCGGGGCCCGGTGTATTAGAGTAGATTTACTGCACCGGGCCCCACCATGAGTGTCCCCGCCTCCTCCCTCTACACTGATACTTCCCTGGTCGCGCTGTGCAGCATAGCTGCCAGCGAAGTATCTGCTTTATAAAACGCACGGCCATTTTCCCCCCACTTTTGGGGGGGAAAAGTGCGTCTTATAAAGCGAAAAACACAGTACCCAATAACGCCTAGAAAGCAATTAATGCCTCTAGTTCAGTGGTTCAGGAGATCTATTCAGAAGTGCTACCTGTTTAGTCAGTCAATCCATCTGCTCGCCTTTTCTGGGATGAAATGGCCACATACCACTGGAGCAAACTTGCAACGTTGTGGCATGGTCAATATCTTACCCTTTCAAGGATGACAGTTTGGACATTCTCTCAACATAGGCCTCTATTTGCCATAGAATATTTGAATGGGGTCTTCTGTGCTGCCAAAGGATGTCCAGGAAAATAAAATGTATTTACCTAAAATTTTCATATCCTTTAGTCAGCACAACTTTCCCTCTCTTTTATTAATTTAATATTGCTTTATAAAAATACACTGGCTCCTTCCTCCTGCTCAGCTTTATAGGGTCCATGGTGATTGGTTATTCCCTGGACATCCTTTGGCAGCAGAGAAGACCCCGCTCAAATATTCTATGGCAAAAAGTGGCCTATGTTGAGAGAATGTCCAACCTGTCATCCTTCAAAGGGTAAGATATTTACCATGCCACAACGTTGTAAGTTTGCTCCAGTGGTATGTGGCCATTTCATCCCAGAAAAGGCGAGCAGATGTGTATATATATTGTTTTTACTCAGTGACTGTTATTTAACAGCATAGAATAGGTCATCAATATCTAAAAAGTCGACATTGGATTCAGGAGACCAAACAGCAGCATTGCCTCCATTTTTACTTAGAGCAGTAATATGAGCCTCCTATAATTGACAAAACATAGAAATCTCTGCACAGCCTTGAGAGTAGTAGGAAGTGCCACCATTTTTGACCACAAAAAAGAACTAGAAGAAAGGATGAATAGAACTATTCTTCAGGTTCTTCATGATATATTGCTCTATTGCCGACGTCCCATGTCCTTCCCTTGGGCATCTAAGAAAATTAAAAGTCTATTTATAGGAAACAACACAAATACATGTAAAAATATAATCTTTGAGTTAGTTAAAGGGGTATTCCCATCTGAGACAATGGGGGCACATCTCTAGGATATGCCCCCATTGTCTGATAGGTGCGGGTCTCACCTCTGGGACCCACACCTACACCGAGAACGGAGCGGAGAAGGGGGTGGCCAGAGGAGCCTGGGTTTCCCCAGGTCTAGCCACCACCAAGCGCTCTCGCCATAGTACTGAATGGGAGTGCACCACACTTCTGCGGCCACCCCTCCCATTCATTTCTATGGGGCAGACGTAAATAGCTGAGCCAGTGCTTGGCTATTTTCGGCGGCCTCATAGAAATGAATAGAAGGCGGCTGCGCATGTGCAGTACTCCTACCACAACTTTCAGGGCCCCGTTCTCGGTGTAGGTGCAGGTCCCAGAGCTTTAGCGCTGCCCAAGTCTTCGCGATTCAGCGCAGGGAAAGGGAGAGTGCTCCGATGTTCTTCTCAGAGCGGCTGCCTTGGTGAAGAAGGGGATATGTCAGTTCTCGACCTGGACAATCCCTTTAAGCTTCTAAAACTGTTCCACTATACTTTTCTTTAGCATTTGTGTAAATGTAACCAGACAAGATGGCAGACAAAGGTGGCTTCAACAGGACATAACTGCTGTTTGGTTGTACTCTACTTTGTGGGCACTAAAGGGGAATAACTACTATGTGGGGCACAAAGCGGTTGTATGTGAAAAAAGTTGCTCGGGGAGGAAGGGAGGTGTTCAAAAATTTGCTTGGGGTCCAAACCTTTCTAGTGAAGCCCTAGTTTACTATTAGATTGTTTGGCCACCACAGTCTTTGTCGATGGATACTTTAATTTTGTCCATGTCATGTAATTTTATGGAGTTTTTATATCAATAGAATTGTATATTTTTATTTATTTAAGAATAATAAAATGTTTTTTATTCTTGGCAGATGACTATACCACGAACTCAGAGAGACATCATGCCAGTATCCAAGAAATATCATCATCCATTCACAGCAAAAACGTATTATTTGATCCTTTTAAACTGGTCCAGTTTACTGATTCATCACAGAATGTAACACAAAATGAAAGTCACCAAAGGGGTGTTGAATGTCAAACAGCTCACAAAAGTGAGAAGCCATTTTCATGTTTACAATGTGGGAAATGTTTTTCTATGAAACAAAAACTGGTTAGACATCAAAGAACTCACACAGGGGAGAAGCCATTTTCATGTTCAGAATGTGGGAAGTGTTTTTTTGAAAAAAAAGATCTTATTAGACATATAAGAATTCACACAGGAGAGAAGCCATATTCATGTTCAGAATGTGGAAAATGTTTTGTAAGCGTTTCTAATCTTTATGAACATCAGTACACTCACAGAAGGGAGAAGCCGTTTTCATGTTCAGAATGTGGGAAATGTTTTAACCAGAAATCAGCTCTTGTTAAACATAAAAGAATTCACACAGAGGAGAAGCCATTTTTATGTTTAGAATGTGGGAAATGTTTTGCTCTAAAAAGATATTTGCTTACGCATCAAACAACTCACACAGGGGTAAAGCCATTCTCATGTTTAGAATGTGGAAAATGTTTCAACCGTAAATCGGACCTTGTTAAACATCAAAGAACTCACACAGGGGAGAAGCCATTTTTATGTTTAGAATGTGGGAAACGTTTTTCTGTAAAAAAATGTCTGGTTTCACATCAAAGAACGCACACAGGGGAGAAGCCATATTCATGTTCAGAATGTGAGAAAAGTTTTAACCAAAAATCAGCTCTTGTTACACATCGGCGAATTCACACAGGGGAGAAGCCATATTCATGTTCAGAATGTGGGAAATCTTTTCCACGGAAATACCATCTTGTTACACATCAAAAAACTCACACAGGGGAGAAGCCATATTTATGTTTAAAATGTGGAAAATCTTTTCCCAGGAAATCACATCTTGTTAGACATCAAAAAATTCACAAAAGAGAGAGGCCATCTTGTGTTTAGCTAGTTACTGACTGCCATATGTGTTTTACAGTGGTCACTAACTAGCTTTATTCTGATAGATACGCTTTTTTATGTTGGTGCATCGAAATAAAACATCACCTTGCTTTCAGCTACCCGAGGTAGCTGAGGACTTGGACCAATAATCTGGGGCTGCTATGAGAGGTCCCTGAACACAAATCTCCTGTATTGAATGGATACCAGTGATCAACCGTAATATACCGTTAAAAGTGAATTACCTTTCACTGAAATTGTTAATCAAATGGAGAAAAAAAAAAAATTAACCTCAAGCCCCTGATTGGTATGGGGACTTCCTTTCATTCCTGTAAAAGCCAAAAATACAGGGGCTTATGGGACAGTCAAAAAATAGAGCTGGATTCCCGCAACAACTAGTGTCCAAGCAGGTGGAAAAACGGCTACATTCGCACTTGCACTTTAAAAAAAAATCATTTTTATTAGTTTTCTTTATAACACAAAAGACAAAGATAGAAAAAGAAAAACAATACCTTCCAGGGTGAATTTTACATAAACTCCCTTTTGGGTATACATCTATAGTAAAACCAATACAATAATACTATTACATATTACAATACCTATGTGTAAACCACCCCCTCCCCTCCCTTCATTGTCTCGGGGGCCTGGCCAGAGTGTTATTTTCCTCCCCCACGTCCCCGCCACTACCTCCAGAACTTATTTTAAAACATGGAAGGAGGAGGAATGCCCGATTTATTGTGCCATGTGTCCATCACAGCCAGGCCTCTGTTATTACCTTTGAAACATACCACACAATAATTATAACTTTTTATGTAACATTTAGGGAACGCCAAAAGGGTTGTGGGGTGAGGAAATCTATTTAATCATAATTTCTGTTAGTTTTTATTGTCTGTTACTGGGATGTTTGCTGCCTGGATAACTATAATTGTTATGAAAAAAGGGTGGGCCGTGGGGAATTGGTAGCCAACGTACTCATATTTTCTGTTTAGTTTGTGCTGTTACTGGGTTCTCCATTACTGGACTGTCTGTAACTATTAATTTTATTGAAGTTTTAGGGAACACTAAAAAGGGTCTTTTTAGGGAGTCAATATATTCACATTGTGTTTTTTTTTGTTTTGTTTTTTTAATTTAATTATTGGACAATTAGTTTTAGGACTTTATCAGTTAAAGGGGTTATCCAAGACAATAAAAAGCTCCCCACAATAAAAAGCTCCTCACATTGAATATACTTACCCCACTCCCTGTGCCACTCCAGGTCCCTGCACTGCTGCTTCTCCCCGTGTGCGTGATCTTCATCTAAGTCACAAAAATAGACAATCACAGTCTGCTTAACTAATAACAGACAAAGAATTAAATGTTACCGTGTTCTTATTTAACACACCATGTAAACATTCACAGTGCATGTGGAAAAAGTATGTGAACCCTTGATTGAACCTCCTTTGGCAGCAATAACTTCAACCAAACGTTTCCTGTAGTTGCAGATGAGACGTGCACAACGGTCAGGAGTAATTCTTGACCATTACTCTTTGCAGAACTGTTTCAGTTCAGCAATATTCTTGGGATGTCTGGTCTGAATCGCTTTCTTGAGGTCAGGCCACAGCATCTCAATCGGGTTGAGGTGAAGACTCGTACTGGGCAACTCTAGAAGGCATATTTTTTCTGTTTAAGCTATTCTGTTGTTGATTTATTTCTATGGTTTGGGTCATTGTCCTGTTGCAACACCCATCTTCTGTTGAGCTTCAGCTGGTGGATAGATGGCCTTAAGTTCTCCTGCAAAATGTCTTGATAAACTTGGGAATTCATTTTTCCTTCGATGATAGCAATCCTGTCCAGGCCCTGACTGCAGAAAAGCAGCCCCAAACCATGATGCCCCCACAACCATACTTCACAGTTGGGATGAGGTTTTGATGTTGATGTGCTGTGCCTCTTTCTCTCCACACATAGTGTTGTGTGTTTCTTCCAAACAACTCAACTTTGGTTTCATCTTTCCACAGAATATTTTGCCAGTACTGCTGTGGAACATACAGGTGCTCTTGTGCAAACTGTAAACGTGCAGCAATGTTTTTTTTGGACAGCAATGGCTTCCTCTGTGGTATCGTCCCATGAAATCCATTCTTGTTTAGTGTTTTACGTATCGTAGATTCGCTAACAGGGATGTTAGCATGTGCCAGAGACTTTTGTAAGTCTTTAGCTGACACTCTAGGATTCTTCTTCACCTCATTGAGCAGTCTGCGCTGTGCTCTTGCAGTCATCTTTACAGGACGGCCACTCCTAGGGAGAGTAGCAGCAGTGCTGAACTTTCTCCATTTATAGACAATTTGTCTTACCGTAGACTGATGAACAGCAAGGCTTTTGGAGATACTTTTATAACCCTTTCCAGCTTTATGCAAATCAACAATTCTTAATCGTAGGTCTTCTGAGAGCTCTTTTGTGCGAGGCATCATTCACATCAGGCAATGCTTCTTGTGAAAAGCAAACCTAGAACTGGTGTGTGTTTTTTATAGGGCAGCTGTAACCAACACCTCCAATCCCATCTCATTGATTGGACTCCAGTTGGCCGACACCTCACTCCAATTAGCTCTTGGAGATGTCATTAGTCCAGGGGTTCACATACTTTTTCCACCTGCACTGTGAATGTTTACATGGTGTGTTCAATAAAAACATGGTAACATTTAATTCTTTGTGTGTTATTAGTTTAAGCAGAATGTGATTGTCTATTGCTGTGACTTAGATGAAGATCAGATCACTTTTTATGACCAATTTGTGCAGAAATCCATATCATTCCAAAGGGTTCACATACTTTTTCTTGCAACTGTAAGTATTGATAAAATAAAAATATGGGCTTGTCAAAAACAGCAGCCTGCTCTTACTCGGCAACACATGCAGCTCACACCGCTCCTCTATTTGAAGCAGACATTTGGTTTCTGCATTTCATCGATAACGTGCAAGTTTTCCCAAGAAAAGTCTGTGGCTATGATTGCCTACTTAAATTGAGGCCATAACTCACCCCTCTAAAGCAATAATATTTTAATTTTTACACCCTTACCAAAATGTATCAGGAAATGAATCCAACAAATGTGGTCCATGGATGTTATCCACGAGCACCATGGGCGTAATTACAACCCCTTCAGGACCAAGACATTTTTCACCTTCCTGACACGGCTTAATTTAGCAAATTTGACGTTTCACTTTATGTGGTAGTAACTTTGGAATGTTTTCACTTATCCAAACAATTCTGAGATTGCTTTTTCAAGACACATAGTACTTCATGTTATTAGTATATTTGATTTACCTTAATTTATAAAAAAAAAAATTTGGGAAATATGAATTTTTCTGCTTTTAATACAGATGGTGATGCTTTACAAAATTGTTATTACTTAACACTCTCCATATGTCTACTTTATCTTGACATCATTTTGTAAATATTATTTAATTTTTTGGGACATTTAGGAGGGTTTAGATTTTTAGAAGCAATTTTTCACGAAAATTTCCAAAAATCAACTTTTTAAGGACCAATTGAGTTCTTAGATGATAAAAATGTCACTGCAATTTAGGATAAGTCCCAAACTAGGGGACTACACTCGCTTGTCTGTGGGATTCAAATTGGTTATTACGTTTTCCCCATGTGCCAGGGGATGCGGTCGACCTAAGAATGAAACAGGGAAACACACTTTGCTGGTTAAAGGATTCTCTGCCGGGCAATACCCAATGAGCCAATTTTATTAGATGTACATTGTGGGTCTAGTCATCCCCCCTTTTCGACATTATATTTAATATATCCAATCACAAGTATTTAATAAAGCAACCAATCAGAAACATGATGGTATTAAAAATGACACACACAGGCATTACTCATACATCTAGAAAATTCCATGTCTATATTTATCATATTCTGCCAAGCAGTTCCCTATTTGCCTTGTTTGTCTAACTTCCTTTGAGAGTCAAGTGACTATATTTCTCAATCATAGATTTTAGGTAAAAAAGAGTGAAAATGGAGATTTGACAATTTAAGTACTATTAGCACCATTCATGTTCATTAACCACTTTTTTTCTTTCATAGAAACCACCCATAAATGACCACATTTTAGAAATGACACCCTCAAGATATTCAAAACAGATTTTAGAAACGTTGTTAACCCTTTAGGTGTTCCACAGAAATTAAAGCAAAATAGAGGTGAAATTTTAAAAGTTTCATTCTTTCCATTTGAATAAATTTTTCCTGTAACACAGCAAGGGATAAGAGCAAAACAAACCTCAATACTGATTCTGCAGTTTATAGATATATATATATATATACTCTATATTTAGTCGTAAACTGCTGTTTGGGCGCACTGAAGGGCTCAAATGGAAGGAGCGACATCTGGATTTTGTAACATGGAATTTACTGAAATGTTTTTTTAAGAGCCATAACGTTTTTATTTTTGTTGTTGACTGAGCAAGAAAACTGGCACAATTTTTAGGTACATTTATCTTTTTGATCACTATTTATCTCATTTTTTGGGACGTGAGATGGGGAAACACTGCAATTTTGTCAGTGTTTTTTTATTTTTTATGGAGTTCACCTTGCTTTATATATGATATGATAACTTATTTCTGCAGGTCGCTTTACAACTTTTGCATCATAAAATATATATATTTTTTTATTACAAATCGGTTGTATTTTGCATTGCCATATACTAACATAAACTACAAATTGGCGTGGTAATGAAAAGCAGGAAGTGTGAACCCCATATGCAGTGGCGCATCTATTCCGGACGGGGGCGGGGCAGATCCTGCACTTGTGTTCCGCTGCTAATGACCATCCCCAGCAAAAATGCATACAATGGAGGATGCCCGCAGCGGACCACAAGTACCACAACAGACATCCTACACATGATAGCAAATGTGTGAATGTGATAAACAATCAAACAATATAACAATAACTTTTACAAGGACAGGTGCACTCTGCAGTCCCTAACGCTAAACCTACCTGTGCCGTATGGGCAATACCAGGAGCCAGTGGGCAAATTACAGGCGCTCAAGGTCCGACTCACAGCAAAGGCCCAGTTACCTCCAGCATGCTTACAATGGGAGGAGGGAGAGAGCTCTAAGTTCAACCCAAGACTGGCTGATCTAGCCCAGGCCTCACATGTGCACCAGAATGTTGCCTGTAGATGAAATTAAAGGTCCTTTCAGACTAGGAGTTTACTAACATGCATAACTTTTTATTTTTCGACCAATGTAGACATCTTAGAACTAGCACTTGCAGGAAGGGTTGTAGTTTTTATTGGTACCATTTTGAGATACATACAGTACATTGCTTTTTGTACCTTTTTTGAGAGAAAGGTGACAAAAACCGCTATTGTTTTTTAACTTTTTTTTACATTGTTCATCACACTGGATAAGTAGCATGATCCTTTTATAGATCAGGTTGTTACAGATGTGGCAATGGTAATGGTGTAGTTGATTTTATTTTTTAACCAATTAGAAATGAGATTTTTTTACTAGAATTTTTTATTTTACAGTGTGTGTGTATGTGTGTGTGTATATATATATGTATATATATATATATATATATATATATATATATATATACAGTACAGACCAAAAGTTTGGACACACCTTCTCATTCAAAGAGTTTCTTTATTTCCATGACTATGAAAATTGTAGCTTCACACTGAAGGCATCAAAACTATGAATTAACACATGTGGAATTATATACATAACAAAAAAGTGTGAAACAACTGAAAATATGTCATATTCTAGGTTCTTCAAAGTAGCCACCTTTTACTTTGATTACTGCTTTGCACACTCTTGGCATTCTCTTGATGAGCTTAAAGAGGTAGTCACCTGAAATGGTCTTCACTTCACAGGTGTGCCCTGTCAGGTTTAATATGTAGGATTTCTTGCCTTATAAATGGGGTTGGGACCATCAGTTGTGTTGTGGAGAAGTCAGGTGGATACACAGCTGATAGTCCTACTGAATAGACTGTTAGAATTTGTATTATGGCAAGAAAAAAGCAGCTAATAAATACCTAATTTGTCAGATATAGTAACAAATGCTGTCACTGGGATACTCAAAAAGATCAATATCAACCTCACTGAGTACTACACGTCCCATAAATTTAAAATATATCATCTTTATTACACAAATCACAATATAAACATAATTCCACATCTATTACACATTACATATAATGATGATAAATAAGCCTTATAGTGGATGTATCCAATAAATTGCTACACCTATTCTTAATGGAGTATATCTCATACAAGGAGAAAATTGTCAGTGGTGGATGCCATAATAGGAAATGGGGGCTCTATAAATCAATATTGCATGGGGCACAGTGAGGATTAACTCTCATTTATATGGTGACCCAGTATCAAGTTAGAAACAGTCCCCATTCCTATTAGGCAGTCGGAATAACAGTCAAGTAAAGAATGTTCCCAAACAGCAAACCAAAGACCAAATAAATTACGTACCAGTAAGGATAGGTGTATAGTCTCCCCGACGTATGTTTTGCCGTTCTGCGTCCTCAGGAGGAGTAATTAGATGGGGATAGGTGATCGGTATTTAACATGAAGTCTTATCCAATGAATGGAGTCAAATGTAGTCACATGTGCAGTGTGTCGGATGACGGCCAATGTAGGCGGATGACTCATCAGAACCGGCCGCATTGAATCCACTTCCGCCCGTCTCCCGAGTCAGACACCGGCAAGGGCAGTCACAAGTCACGTCACCGACACCAGATCTCCTTGGAGACAGAGGGAAGCCTGCTGACCGTCGGACCGCCATGCGCACTAAGCCGATCTCGTCACTTGTAATGCTAGCATTCGCTATTGAACATAAGGGCGGTAAGAGAATGGGGACAATATTCTTATTCAAAAATGTGTTGGTATTATAGGGGAGGTGTTAAAAACTAACCTCTATCAACAGGAGGGAAGCATAGATTTAGCTGATTTTATAAGTCAGTACAAAATAGTGGTCATTCTGTGGATTAACTAATGATTGACAACATCACAAAATAAACATTTATATCAATAATAAATATTATACCAAAAAGGTATATGTATACATAATTAATAAATAGCAGTGCTGAGCAGTGAAAACGAATTACTATACAGTGAAAATAACACTACTAAAATGCTACATATGATCAAAAAAAAGGTAAAGCTAAAGTGCATTAAAATACATCAAATCGTGTGTAATTAAATTATTTAATATCCGCCAATTAATGAGGAATTTAATAGTGCTAAAGTGCATATAGATATTTAATCACATATTAACAAAATTTTTTCCATTAGTGAACCCTATGTGCAATTATGATCAAACATATAAAATAAAAACATTAGCAGCATATAATGACATAAATTAATATTGGACATAATGGATAGTGCCAATTTCATGAGAAGACCTTTTTTAGTAAACAATTCTCTAATCATGCTGCAAAGTATTCTTAACCTACTATTCCCTCTGCTATCCCAATAAATTAGAATATAACATTTGGACTCAGATGATGAAGGCCTCCCCTGAAAAACAACATTTCTTTGGGGTGGTATACACTTCTCCGCCATGAACTCCTAAATGGAAAAGACCTATAATGAAGATATATGAAAAATAGATAAATCAACAACCTATCAAGACAAATTTGACAAAATTTATATAACCTACTATTAAAATTATATGTTACCTAAAAAGAATTTTAGACATTAAAATTTACTTTATTATCCCCATAAAATTAATTAAAAGACACAGCATTTTACAGGAAGGAGCTAAACCCTAGATTTTCGTTCAATCCTAAAGGTGCCAAAGTATTTAATCTGAAAATCAGCTAAGTAAAGAAAAACGAGTGGCCATCATTACTTTAAGAAATGAAGGTCAGTCAGTCCGAAAAATTGGGAGAACTTTGAAAGTGTCCCCAAGTGCAGTCACAAAAACCATCAAGCGCTACAAAGAAACTGGCTCACATGCGGACCGCCCCAGGAAAGGAAGACCAAGAGTCACCTCTGCTGCGGAGGATAAGTTCATCTGAGTCACCAGCCTCAGAAATCGCAGGTTAATAACAGCTCAGATTAGAGACCAGGTCAATGCCACACAGAGTTCTAGCAACAGACACATCTCTAGAACAACTGTTAACAGGATACTGTGTGAATCAGGCCTTCATGGTAGAATATCTGCTAGGAAACCACTGCTAAGGACAGGCAACAAGCAGAAGAGACTTGTTTGGGCTAAAGAACACAAGGAATGGACATTAGACCAGTGGAAATCTGTGCTTTGGTCTGATGGGTCCAAATTTGAGATCTTTGGTTCCAACCACCGTGTCTTTGTGCGACGCAGAAAAGGTGAACGGATGGACTCTACATGCCTGGTTCCCACCGTGAACCATGGAGGAGGAGGTGTGATGGTGTAGGGGTGCTTTGCTGGTGACACTGTTGGGGATTTATTCAAAATTAAAGGCATACTGAACCAGCATGGCTACCACAGCATCTTGCAGCGGCATGCTATTCCATCCGGTTTGCGTTTAGTTGGACCATCATTTATTTTTCAACAGGACAATGACCCCAAACACACCTCCAGGCTGTGTAAGGGCTATTTGACCATGAAGGAGAGGGATGGGGTGCTGCACCAGATGACCTGGCCTCCACAGTCACCAGACCTGAACCCAATCGAGATGGTTTGGGGTGAGCTAGACCACAGAGTGAAGGCAAAAGGGCCAACAAGTGCTAAGCATCTCTGGGAACTCCTTCAAGACTGTTGGAAGACCATTTCAGGTGACTACCTCTTGAAGCTCATCAAGAGAATGCCAAGAGTGTGCAAAGCAGTAATCAAAGCAAAAGGTGGCTACTTTGAAGAACCTAGAATATGACATATTTTCAGTTGTTTCACACTTTTTTGTTATGTATATAATTCCACATGTGTTAATTCATAGTTTTAATGCCTTCAGTGTGAATCTACAATTTTCATAGTCATGAAAATAAAGAAAACTCTTTGAATGAGAAGGTGTGTCCAAACTTTTGGTCTGTACTGTATGTATGATAGACTCAGAGGAATTCCTGACAGTTTCAAGTCTTTGCTGCAAATAGTTTCAATCATAGAATGCATACTGGGGGTTGTCTCTCGGACAGACACCATTTTGTAAGTAACAAGCAAGTGTCCATTATATTCCATAACAGTCCCCCCTTGGATTCTTGATTGTAGAACTTTCCCTGCCTAGTGAACCCCCGGGAATACCATTCGCAATCCTCTTCACCCACAGTGGCGACAACCTACTCCTTTTGGGTAGACTCCCGGTTAATCTGACTTATGATAGTACCCTGGGATTCATCTTTCCCTATCTCGGTACGACATCGTAATTTGTGGGGGAATTTGTGTTGAATTCTTTGGTTTCCATTTCTTCTTCACCACATAGCAGCATGATGGGATGTTCAGTAGTTGAAATCACAATTTTTTCACATATTTTTCGGACACATGGTACAATGCAACATAACACTACTGACATTAATACTAGCATCAATACTATCACCATACCTATCTGGGTGAAGAAGGATTTCCAATTTTTGAACCATCCAAAGTACTCATCCCATGGGTCTGTTATCCCTGAGTTATGTTTTAATTCCTCTGAGAGGTTAGTAAGCTTGTTTATTGCTTCAGTTACCTTCCCTTTGGGGCCAGTGTTATCTGGGTGCAGCAAGTTTCCCCAATCATTTTACAAACTCCCCAAGTCTCAGCTAGGATCATATCTAGGGCCATCCTGTTTCTGAAAGGCCACAGCAGAAGTAGCCTCTAACGACGGGTGTAGTTTACAAATCTTTGCTGATTATAATATATGTAGTTTATCCAGTCGACGTTCTTGTTGATTGTCACTATTGGTAGTATGGATTCAAATCCAGCTGCCACCTGATCTCTGGCCTTAAACTTGTTGGGGACCCCCCTTGGGACTCCTATTGCGTCTATATACACATGTGGGTCAAAGCTCCCTTGTGGGGAGGACTCCTTTTTTTACCTCAATAAATAGTTTTTTTAACCCCTTAGGGACACAGCCTTATTTCACCTTAACCCCTTAAGGACCAGGCTCATTTTCACCTTAAGGACCAGGCCATTTTTTGCAAATCTGACCAGTGTCACTTTAAGTGCTGATAACTTTAAAACGCTTTTACTTATACAGGCCATTCTGAGATTGTTTTTTCGTCACATATTGTACTTCATGACACTGGTAAAATAAAGTCAAAAAAATGAATTTTTTTGCATAATAAAATACCTAATTTACCAAAAATTTGGAAAAATTAGCAAATTTCAAAGTTTCAGTTTCTCTACTTCTGTAATACATAGTAATACCCCCAAAAATTGTGATGACTTAACATTCCCCATATGTCTACTTCATGTTTGAATTATTTTGGGAATGATATTTTATTTTTTGGGGATGTTACAAGGCTTAGAAGTTTAGAAGCAAATCTTGAAATTTTTCAGAAATTTACAAAAACCCAATTTTTAGGGACCACTACAGCTCTGAAGTCACTTTGCAAGGCTTACATAATAGAAACCGCTCAAAAATGACCCCATTCTATAAACTACACCCCTCAAGGTATTCAAAACTGATTTTACAAACTCTGTTAACCCTTTAGGTGTTGCACAAGAGTTATTGGCAAATGGGGATGAAATTTGAGAATTTCATTTTTTTGCCTAATTTTCAATTTTAACCCATTTTTTCCACTAACAAAGCAAGGGTTAACAGCCAAACAAGACTGTATCTTTATTGCCCTGACTCTGCCGTTTACAGAAACACCCCATATGTGGCCGTAAACTACTGTACGGCCACACAGCGGGGCGTAGAGTGAAAGGTGCGCCGGATGGTTTTTGGAAGCCAGATTTTGCTGGACAGTTTTTTTGACACCATGTCCCATTTGAAGCCCCCTGATGCACCCCTAGAGTAGAAACTCCATAAAAGTGACCCCATCTAAGAAATTACACCCCTCAAGGTATTCAAAACTGATTTTACAAACTTCGTTAACCCTTTAGGTGTTGCACAAGAGTTATTGGCAAATGGGGATGAAATTTGAGAATTTCATTTTTTTGCCTAATTTTCAATTCTAACCCATTTTTTCCACTAACAAAGCAAGGGTTAACAGCCAAACAAGACTGTATCTTTATTGCCCTGACTCTGCCGTTTACAGAAACACCCCATATGTGGCCGTAAACTACTGTACGGCCACACAGCGGGGCGTAGAGTGAAAGGTACGCTGTATGGTTTTTGGAAGCCAGATTTTGCTGGACAGTTTTTTTGACACCATGTCCCATTTGAAGCCCCCTGATGCACCCCTAGAGTAGAAACTCCATAAAAGTGACCCCATCTAAGAAACTACACCCCTCAAGGTATTCAAAACTGATTTTACAAACTTTGTTAACCTTTTAGGTGTTGCACAAGATTTAATGGAAAATAGAGATACAATTTCAAAATTTCACTTTTTTGGCAGATTTTCCATTTTAATATTTTTTTTCCAGTTACAAAGCAAGAGTTAACAGCCAAACAAAACTCATTATTTATGGCCCTGATTCTGTAGTTTACAGAAACACCTCATATGTGGCTGTAGACCGCTGTATGGGCACACGGCAGGGCGCAGAAGGAAAGGAATGCCATACGGTTTTTGGAAGGCAGATTTTGCTGGACTGGTTTTTTGACACCATGTCCCATTTGAAGCCCCCTGATGCACCCCTAGAGTAGAAACTCCATAAATGTGACCCCATCTAAGAAACTACACCCCCTCAAGGTATTCAAACTGATTTTACAAACTTTGTTAACCCTTTAGGTGTTGCACAAGATTTAATGGAAAATAGAGATACAATTTCAAAATTTCACTTTTTTGGAAGATTTTCCATTTTAATATTTTTTTTCCAGTTACAAAGCAAGGGTTAACAGCCAAACAAAACTCATTATTTATGGCCCCGATTCTGTAGTTTACAGAAACACCTCATATGTGGTTGTAGACCGCTGTATGGGCACACGGCAGGGCGCAGAAGGAAAGGAATGCCATACGGTTTTTGGAAGGCAGATTTTGCTGGACTGGTTTTTTTGACACCATGTCCCATTTGAAGCCCCCCTGATGCACCCCTAGAGTAGAAACTCCAAAAAAGTGACCCCATTTTAGAAAGTACGGAATAGGGTGGCAGTATTGTTGGTACTAGTTCAGGGTAGATATGATTTTTGGTTGCTCTATATTACACTTTTTGTGCGGCAAGGTAACAAGAAATAGCTTTTTTGGCACGTTTTTTTTTTTGTTATTTACAACATTCATCTGACAGGTTAGATCACGTGGTAATTTTATAGAGCAGGTTGTCACGGACGCAGCGATACCTAATATGTATACAATTTTTTTTATTTATGTAAGTTTTATACAATAACTTCATTTTTAAAACCCAAAAATTGTTTAGTGTCTCCATAGTCTGAGAGCCATAGTTTTTTCAGTTTTTGGGCGATTATCTTGAGTAGGGTCTAATTTTTTGCGGGATGAGATGACAGTTTGATTGGCACTATTTTGGGGTGCATATGACTTTTTGATCGCTTGCTATTACACTTTTTGTGACATAAGATGGCAAAAAATTGCTTTTTTTGCACAATTTATTATTTTTATTTTTTATGGTGGTCACCTGAGGGGTTAGGTCATGTGATATTTATATAGAGCTGGTCGATACGGACGCGGCAATACCTAATATGTATACTTTATTTTTATTTATGTAGGTTTTACACAATGATTTTATTTTTGAAACAAAAAAAATGATGTTTTAGTGTTTCCATAGTCTAAGAGCCATAGTTTTTTCAGTTTTTGGGCGATTATCTTGAGTAGGGTCTCATTTTTTGCGGGATGAGATGACGGTTTGATTGGTACTATTTTGGCGTACATGCGACTTTTTTGATCACTTTTATTACCTTTTTTGGGAAGTAAGGTGGGCAAAATTTCAATTTTCTCATAGTTTTTATTTTTTTATTTTTATGGCGTTCACTGTGCGGGGAAAGTAACATGGCCGTTTTATAGATCAGGTCGTTACGGACGCGGCGATACCTAATATGTGTAGTTTATTTTATTTTTTTAATTTTTATTCAGTGATAAATGTTTTATTTTTTTCTCTTAACTTTTTTCACTTATTCTTTTTATTTTTTGACCCAGACCCACTTGGTTCTTGAAGATCCAGTGGGTCTGATGTCTGTATAATACAGTACAGAACCTATATAGGGTTCTGCACTGTATTTTACTTACACTGAACAGATCTATGCTTTCAGCACAGATCTGTTCAGCACCATGGACAGCAGGACGCCTGAGCAGGCGTCCTGTTGCCATGGGAACCTTCCCCGTCTGCTCAGTTATGGTCAGAACTTCGCAGACGGGGAAGGGTGAGGACGGGGCTTCGGGGGGCTGTCTGGGGGCTCTCTCCCTCTCCCATCGGGGGGCTGCAAAGGCACAGCAGCCCCCCGATCGGAGAGGGAGGGAGCTCCTTGCGCTGTTAACCTTTTCCATACAGCGGTCCATACGGACCGCTGTATGGAAAGGGTTAAACGGCTGACATCGCATCAACGATGTCAGCCGTTTATACCAGGGTGCCAGCAATGTGCTGGCACCCTGGTATACCCACTGTACACCAACGATTATGCAATGGGAGGCGGGCGGGGGATCGCGATCCCGCCTGCCGCACCGCCCGCCTCCCGCAACGCCCCCACTGCCTGCGACACCCCCCCTGCACCTCCCGCCGCCATCAAATCATACAGGGGTGCAGGGGGGGGTGCGCAATATTGATTTTAGGCACTCAGAAGTTTCTGATCCCCGCGGTCAGGGACCGCGGGGATCAGAAACTGCAAAAAGCGCAGCAAACCGCAGGTCTGAATTGACCTGCGGTTTGCTGCGATCGCCGACACGGGGGGGTCAAATGACCCCCCCCTGCGTTGTTACGGGATGCCGGCTGAATGGTTTCAGCCGGCGTCCCGTTCCGATTAACCCCTGCGGCGCCGGAATGCAGATTTTAAGTCAGGACGTACCGGTACGTCCTCGGTCCTTAAGGACTCGGGAAATAGGGCGTACCGGTACGTCCTCGGTCCTTAAGGGGTTAAGGACCAGGCCATTTTTTTGCAAATCTGACCACTGTCACTTTAAGTGCTGATAACTTTAAAACGCTTTGACTTATCCAGGCCGTTTTGAGATTGTTTTTTCGTCACATATTGTACTTCATGACACTGGTAAAATGAAGTCAAAACAATTATTTTTTTTGCACAAAATAATACCTAATTTACCAAAAAATTTCAAAAATTTGCAAATGTCAAAGTTTCAGTTTCTCTACTTCTGTAATACATAGTAATACCCCCAAAAATTGTGATGACTTTACATTCCCCATATGTCTCCTTCATGTTTGTAGCATTTTGGGAATGATATTTTATTTTTTGGGGATGTTACAAGGCTTAGAAGTTTAGAAGCAAATTTAGAAAATTTTCAGAAATCTTCAAAATCCCACTTTTTATGGACCAGTTCAGGTTTGAAGTCATATTGTGAGGCTTAGATAATAGAAACCTCCCAAAAATGACCCCATCTAAGAAACTACACCCCTCAAGGTATTCAAAACTGATTTTATATACGTCGTTAACCCTTTAGGTGTTGCACAAGAGTTATTGGCAAATGGGGATGAAATTTGAGAATTTCATTTTTTTTGTCTAATTTTCCATTTTAACCCATTTTTTCCACTAACAAAGCAAGGGTTAACAGCCAAACAAGACTGTATCTTTATTGCCCTGACTCTGCCGTTTACAGAAACACCCAATATGTGGCCGTAAACTACTGTACGGCCACACAGCGGGGCGTAGAGTGAAAGGTGCGCCGTTTGGTTTTTGGAAGGCTGATTTTTATGGACTGGTTTATTTATACCATGTCCCATTTGAAGCCCCGTGATGCACCCCTAGAGCAGAAACTCCCTAAAAGTGACCCCATCTAAGAAAGTACACCCCTCAAGGTATTCAAAACTGCTTTTACATACATTTTTAACCCTTTAGGTGTTGCACAAGAGTTATTGGCAAATGGGGATGAAATTTGAAAATTTCCTTTTTTTGCCTTATTTTCCATTTTAACCCATTTTTTCCACTAACAAAGCAAGGGTTAACAGCCAAACAAGACTGTATATTTATTGCCCTGACTCTGCCGTTTACAGAAACACCCCATATGTGGCCGTAAACTACTGTACGGCCACACAGCGGGGCGTAGAGTGAAAGGTGCGCCATTTGGTTTTTGGAAGCCAGATTTTGCTGGACTGTTTTTTTGACACCATGTCCCATTTGAAGCCCCCCTGATGCACCCCTAGAGTAGAAACTCCATAAAAGTGACCCCATCTAAGAAACTACACCCCTCAAGGTATTCAAAACTGATTTTACATACATTTTTAACCCTTTAGGTGTTGCACAAGATTTCATGGAAAATAGAGATACAATTTCCAAATTTCACTTTTTTGGCAGATTTTCCATTTTAATATTTTTTTCCAGTTACAAAGAAAGGGTTAACAGCCAAACAAAACTCATTATTTATGGCCCTAATTCTGTAGTTTACAGAAACACCCCATATGTGGTCGTAAACTGCTGTACGGGCACACGGCAGGGCGCAGAAGGAAAGGAATGCCATACGGTTTTTGGAAGGCTGGATTTTGCTGGACTGTTTGTTTTTTACACCATGTCCCATTTGAAGCCCCCCTGATGCACCCCTAGAGTAGAAACTCTAAAAAAGTGACCCCATTTTAGAAACTACGGGATAGGGTGGCAGTTTTGTTGGTACTAGTTTAGGGTACATATGATTTTTGGTTGCTCTATATTACACTTTTTGTGCGGCAAGGTAACAAGAAATACCTTTTTGGCACAGTTTTATTTTTTGTTATTTACAACATTCATCTGACAGGTTAGATCATGTGGTAATTTTATAGAGCAGGTTGTCACGGATGCGGCGATACATAATAAATAAAAAAAATTGTATACATATGTAAGTTTTACACAATGATTTCATTTTTAAAACAAAAAAAGTTTTAGTTTCTCCATAGTCTAAGAGCCATAGTTGTTTCAGTTTTTGGGCGATTATCTTAAGTAGGGGCTGATTTTTTGCGGGATGAGATGACGGTTTGATTGGCACTATTTTGGGGTGCATATGATTTTTTGATCGCTTGCTATTACACTTTTTGTGACGTAAGATGACACCGTTTTTATTTTTATTTTTTTACGGTGGTCACCTGAGGGGTTAGGCCATGTGATATTGTTATAGAGCCGGTCCATACGGACGCGGCAATACCTAATATGTATACTTTTTTTTAATTTATGTAAGTTTTACACAATGATTTCATTTTTGAAACAAAAAAAATTATGTTTTAGTGTTTCCATAGTCTAAGAGCCATAGTTTTTTCAGTTTTTGGGCGATTATCTTAAGTAGGGTCTCATTTTTTGCGGGATGAGATGACGGTTTGATTGTTACAAATTTGGCGTACATGCTTTTTTGATCACTTTTATTACCTTTTTTTGGGAAGTAAGGTGGGCAAAATTTCAATTTCATCATAGTTTTTAATTTTTTATTTTTATGGCGTTCACCGTTCGGGTAAAGTAACTTGACCGTTTTATAGATCCGGTCGTTACGGATGCGGCGATACCAAACATGTGTAGGGAATTTTATTTTTTTTCATTTTTATTCAGTGATAAATGTGTTTTTTGATTTTTACTGTATGGAAAGGGTCAGCCGTGCCAGCCGCAATGTGCTGGCACCCTGGTATACCCACTAGAAACCAACGATTATTCAAGGGGAGGCGGGCGGGGGATCGCGATCCCGCACCGCCCGCAACCCTCCCCCTGCACCTCCCGCCCACATAATATCATTCAGGGGTGCAGGGGGAGGAAGAAACGGCAAAAAGCGCATCAAACCGCAGGTCTGAATTGACCTGCGGTTTGTTGCGATCGCCGACATGGGGGGGTCACAGAACCCCCCCGCGCATTTAGCCTAGGTGCCTGCTCAATGATTTGAGCAGGCACCTTGTTCCGATCACTGCCAGCCGGGCGGCAGTGATCGGAACAACACATGACGTACCGGTACGTCATGTGTCCTTAAGTACCAGGACATCATGACGTACCGGTACGTCATGTGTCCTGAAGAGGTTAAGTATACCCTCTAACTGTGGGGTCATCTAGTATGTGAAGGGGCATTATAGATTTTGCTAGGGCGCATTCACCGGACTAATTGCCTTCTAACCTAGTTCTTATTTTTCCATCTCCACAGATCCAATAGATGTCCCCCAAAGATACCCTCTGATTCTGTGTTTTAGTGGACAGGTTGCTATAGGATGAGCAGTACCCCTCTGTGAAGTTGCCCAAGAATCTCTGACTGCCAGGGTTGAAGTAACAGGTGTAGTTACCGGGGTATATGGTTATGCCTTCACCTGGTTTGGGGGTTTTTACTACCAGGGGGTATTTTCTCTTCCACTTTTCACAGGCAGAGTCATTCACGCTTGTGTTGGTGTATAGGCTGAGGAAGCAGCTTTCAGTCTCAGAAGGCAAGGGCACTGTGCCTAGGTGTGGGTGTGCCCCCCCCATATATAACAGTTTGTCTTATTGTGTGTGTCAGCATTGTATTTCATCCATTCTAACTGCCGGTTGGTGTCAGAAAATCCTGTCTCGGCAGCCATAGTATCTTCAGGTGGTTTTGGGGGCATGGCATAACACTGGGTGTGAAGTCACTGTCATACTGTGGCTACCCAGGAATATTAAAGCCCCCATTAGCGCTCCCAGTAATAGTAATGCCCCCATTAGTGTGCCCCAGTAAGAGTAATGGCCCTATTGGTGCGCCCCAGAATGAATAATGTCCCTATTGGTGCGCCCCAGAATGAATAATGTCCCCTATTAGTGCCCCCCAGGAAGAATAATGCCCCAAGTAAGAGTAATGCCCCCATTAGTGCCACCCATTAAGAATAATGCCCCTATTAGTGACCCTCAGTTAGAGTAATGTGGCCCTCATCCCCTGGGAACCATCACTCTGGGCTGGCACACTGACTGTAGAGTGTTGTGTGAGAGTCCGGCAGCTTTCCTGGGCCCGGTAACAGAGAACGGGGGAGAGGGGAGGTATCGTGATAGGAAAGGAGCGCAGCAAAAGATACAGACATGGGAGGAGCTCAGGCCCGCGGCTCGTCTCATTGTTATCCGGCCTGATCTGGGAGTGAGAGAAGCTCAGTCCCAGCGCGGCCGTCATGCTGTGGGGCGAGGGTTTCCTGCTCTCCTTCAGCAGCGTCTTCGTGCTCCTGACCACCCGCAGCCCCCAGCTCTCCGGCTTTCAATCCATACTGACCAGCGGCTTCGTCCTCTTCAGGTTCGATATGGTCCTGCTCACTCACCGCCAGCTGTGAGGACAGTCAGCGAGCAAGTCATACAGTCTGCACTGCAGTTTGAAATTAATCCTGTGCCCGGGTCTGAGAAAGGCTTAAACCCGAACTGTCCGGGCCAATCCTGTACGGGTGGCAACCCTACACACAGCCCAAGGAGTGATGCGCTCCGCCCTTAGAGCAGTGTAACATGAAACCAGCCAACCTCATGCTGTGTCCAAGGCTGAGTGGAAGCTGTGGAGCGGAATTCTCAAAAGCAATACCACCTACAGACACAGAGCCCAGGACTGCAGCGATGAAATGGGAAACACCAACCACAGGTTAACGCTGAGCGCGGCGCCCAGGAACAGTGGCGTATAGCAACCGCTGTTACATACACTGTTACATATTTTTTTTAAAGGGACACGTAAATCACACACCAGATGTTGATTAATAAAAAATTCAAGTTGAAAATTTTTACTGATGTGTAATTAATTGAGAACAAAATCAATGGTCAGTGTGCATCAGATCATCAACCAATTGAGGGATGGATTTTAAAGTGGAAGTAAAAAATTCTAATTACAAGGTGATCCGTTTAGAATGAACTTCATTACAGCAACTCATTTGACTCAGTAGTGTGTATGACCCCCATGTGCCTGTATGCACTCATGACAACATGTGGGCATGCTCCTGATGATACAAAGGATGGTGTCCTTGGTGATCTCCTCCCAGACCTGGATCAATGCATAAGTGAGCACCTGGACACCTAGAAGCTCTCAATGGGATAGGGGTCTGGGGAATGTGAGGGCCAGTCAATGGCATCAGTGTCTTCATCATCCCCGGAACTCGTGATGCTAGGGAGGCTTGTCCCTGTCGTGGCCTGCTATTGACTGCTCCCATCGCTGGATGTTTTGATCCGCGTGCAGGGTTCAGGAGCGATGCGGGTGCCAGGGAGCAGGTAAGTTCAATCTATATGAGAGGCTTGGTCATTGGGGGCATGTTTTATTGTTAGGATAACCCCTTTAAGGCCATATTGGAAAGCTGATCAATTCTAACTGGGAAAACGGACTCTCTCTAATCGACTCTCTACTCCGCGCTGATGCAACATACCAATGGTACGGAATCTCGCATCTCTGACCTAGAAGATGTGGTGACTCTGGACGATATCTCTGCTGACGACATGTAAACCACCTATGGAGATGTCACATTAGGCTGGTGGGCTTCCCTGAAGGCACAGAGCAGAGTGATTTGTGCTCATTTCTTGGGCGTCTTCACAACACTACCTTTGGGGCTGATTCCTTCCCCTGGCAGGGGTCCGCTACCTGGAGACGCTCCGTGCACCTTTATCACTAAAGTACTAAATTACCGCGATCAGGATAAAAGTCTAGAACTCAACCGTCGAAGTGACTCCATCAATGTCTTCAGACAAGAAAGTTAGATTTTCCCAAACTTCTCCTTGGAATGAGAAATGTGAGAAATTCATTGAGGCAAAACAGACGCAGAGAGCCAAGCAACTTCCCGGAGTTATGTCATGTTATTTCCTGCGAAGCTCAAGGTTTTGGAGGATAATCGATCATACTTAAGAAACCTGAAGATAGTATAGTTTGGCTGAATCACACTTGAAGCTATTGGACCATGGCATCTTATTGGATTCACGTTTTTCCATCTGGTGTATTTGAGTCGTTCCCGATCACTGAACTCTTTTTGTATTTAGGTGTTGTAACCAGTGATGTCCAGTTCGCAGTGTTCGCCAGCAAACACATGCGGGCTGCCATCTTGACTTACAAGTCCAGAGATACACAGGTAAGCCCTTACCTGCGCCACTAGCCGGTCTGAAATCAAATGCGGTCACTGGGAGCAGGCAGTTCCGAGAACAGCCACCGGGGGCCTTCATCGGGCTGTTCTCGGGCTGTTCCATTTGTTTAAAACCGGCTCCCGACACAGGCACAGGTAAGGGCTTACCTATGCATCGCCGGACTTGTGAGTCAAGATGGCAGCCCGCATGTGTTCATTGGCGAACACTGCGAACTGGCCGCCACTGGTTCCTGACTCTGTAAGGGGGTGCTTAATATCAGTTTGTGCTGCTATTAGTTTTAATTAGTCCGGGCTATACGTCTACGCCATAGTATTTTACTATCATTCTTGATTTATTTTTCTGTTGCAGGGCTTTTATTTCTCTTTCTCTCAGAGCAGAACAGACGTGTTTGTGTCAGGTTCATGAAGATTAGAAACTGACTCCTCCCACACATGGTCACATGGTTTAGCCCCTCCAGTGGCACAGCCTAGAATCTGATCCCGCCCATACATGGTCACATGGTCATGACATCATCACAGGTCCTTTACCTCCTTCACCTGCAGAAGTGCATCCTGGAGCCTGACTCCTCCCACACATGATCACATGGTCGTGACATCATGAAAGGTCCTTTAGCCCACTACTCTTCCACCTTACACATAGATGCAGTGTCCAGCGGTGCAGGTGGAGGTATGTGTACAGTCACCGCCATTGTATGTCAGGATTATTGGGGCTAGGGTGGCCACTGGCTTCACCCTAGAAAGCCGGACCTCACCGGCCACACCCTAAACCACGCCCTCAAACTTCATAAATCCACGCCCCACCGCCGGCCAAAAAAACACAGGGGAGGAGAGGGAAGAACTTTGTGAATGGAAGGTGAGCGGGGGCTCTACTGACTCACTGGGGTGAGAGAAGCCTCACTCAGTTGCTGCAGCTCACACTCAGACAGCGCAGTGCTGCTGTCTAAGTGTGAGCTACTGAAAAGGAGAACATCCCTGTGTCCGTCCAGGCCCTGCGCCAGACGGAGGACTGAAAACCGGACTGTCCGGCCCCCGAACTGGGGCAGAGGGGACATTAACCCTTTGGTCTCATCTGTACAAGAGGCAGCAACGGGTAAACTCCGTAACTTTCCATTGCTGCTGCAGGGATTTCACCGTCACTCATTGGTAACATTATACACTGCCTGTCCAAAAAAAAAATCGCCGCCTATAGCTTTGATTACGGCACTCATTCGCAGTGGCATTGTTTTGATAAGCTTCTGCAATGTCACAAGATTTATTTCCATCCAGTGTTGCATTCATTTTTCACCAAAATCTTGCATTGATGATGGTATAGTCTGACCGCTGCGCAAAGCCTTTTCCAGCACATCCCAAAGGTTCTCAATGGGGTTAAGGTCTGGACTCTGTGGTGGCCAATCCATGTGTGAAGATGATGTCTCATGCTCCCTGAACCACTCTTTCACAATTTGAGCCTGATGAATTCTGGCATTGTCATCTTGGATTATGCCCGTGCCATCAGGGAAGAAAAAATCCATTGATGGAGTAACCTGGTCATTCAGTATGTTCAGGTAGTCGCTGACCTCATTCTTGGAGCACGTACTGTTGTTGAACCTAGACTTGACCAACTGCAGCAACCCCAGATCATAGCACTGCCCCCACCGGCCTGTACATTAGGCGCTAGGCATGATGGGGACATCACTTAATCTGCCTCTCTTCTTACCCTGATGAGCCCATCACTCTGGAACAGGGTAAATCTGGACTCATCAGACCACATGACCTTCTTCCATTGTTCCAGAGTAAAATCTTTATGCTCCCTAGCAAATTGAAGCCTTTTTTTCTGGTTTGCCTCACTGATTAGTGGTTTTCTTACTGCTACACAGCTGTTCAGTCCCAATCCCTTGAGTCCCCTTCGCATTATGCGTGTGGAAATGCTCTTACTTTCACTATTAAACATAGCCCTGAGTTCTACTGTTGTTTTCCTTCGATTTGATTTCACCAAATGTTTAGGTAATCGCCGATCACGATCATTCAGGATTTTTTCCCTGCCACATTTCTTCCTTGAATACGATGGGTCCCCACTATCCTTCCAGTTTTTAATAATGCGTTGGACAGTTCTTAACCCAATTTTAGTCGTTTCTGCAATCTCCTTAGATGTTTTCTCTGCTTGATGCATGCCAATGATTTGACCCTGCTCAAACAGATTAACATCTTTTCCACAACCGCGAGATGTGTCTTTCGACATGGTTGTTTAAAGGGATTCTGTCACCAGGATTTACCCTATAGAGATATTTATATGTGCCCATCAGTCTCCTTGTTTTGTATTAAATGATCCCACTCTTACTGCTCTGTGTGTCTTTTATTCTTCCAAAAAGCGATTTTATAGATATGTAACACGATCTGTTGGAGCTCAGCCGCGCCCATCGTTCCGGAGCCCAATTCATTTATTCACCGCACTTTCCCTGACGTCATTCCTTTCGAGCACCGTAATCTTGCGTGCGCAGTTGGATCGACGAAGCCTGTGCCAGTAGTCTGCACGGGCGCAGACTACTGTGTACACTGCGCCTGCGCGAGATTACGGCGCTTTGAAGGAATGGCGACAGGGCAAGTGCAGTGAATAAATTAACTGGTAGGCGGTGCTGGGCTCCGGAACGATGGGTATGGCTGGGCTCCAACAGATCGTGGGACAACCCCTTGGGCTCCTTATCAAGATAATTTACATATCTATAAAATCGCATTTTGGAAGAATAAAAGACACACAGAGCAGTAAGAGTGGGATCATACAAAACAAGGAGACTGATGGGCACATATACATATCTCTATAGGGTAAATCCTGGTGACAGAATCCCTTTAAGAAATGAGAAGCAACTCATTGCACCAGTTGGGATTAAATAACCTATTGCCAGCTGAAAGATAATCGCCCATGCAGTAATTATCCAATAGGAGGCTCAGAACTATTTGCTTAGTTAAATCCAGGTGGTGACTTTTTTTGGACAGGCAGTGTATATCAGAATTAGCATTCAGCCCCCTCCTAGATCCCTACCAGCAGTGACCTGCAGGGGGCAGAATCAGGAGTGAGAGGACAGAGCAGGACACTGGAGGCTCCTGTGGTAAGTGATGGGACGGCGGCTGGAGGCTGGATACTGGTACTGGGAGGACTTTTCTCCTGCTCTGCAGCCATTATTTATCTGCTGTATAGTAGAAGGACTTCTATCCTGTGTGATAGAATCATAGAAGGGGCCCCTGCTCCTGTCCTGCCTCCTCCACCATGATAGAAGGGGCCCCTGCTCCTGTCCTGCCTCCTCCACCATCATAGAAGGGGTCCCTGCTCCTGTCCTGCCTCCTAGACCAATCATAGTGCTGGTCCCTGGCTCCTGTCCTGCCTCCTCCACCATCATAGTGCTGGTCCCTAGCCTTCTGTGTCCTGTCTCCTCCACCATCATAGTGCTGGTCCCCGACCTCCTGTGTCCTGCCTCCTCCACCATCATAGTGCTGGTCCCCAGCCTCCTCCACCATCATAGTGCTGGTCTCCGGCCTCCCGTGTCCTGCCTCTTCCACCATTATAGTGCTGGTCCCAGGCCTCTTGTGCCCTGCCTCCTCCACCATCATAGTGCTGGTCCCCGTCTCCTGTGTCCTGCCTCCTCCACCATCATAGTGCTGGTCCCCAGCTATAAAGGGAGAAAACACAACATCTACACTTTATTATCTCCTCAGATGTCTCCTCTTATTATCTCCAGTAATTGTATTTTACATGGGATTTTGTAGGATTTTCCATCGTCTCATCTTCTCTCCATTCAGGTTCCTACAATATAGGATCCGCTCAGTGGATATCTTCTATATAAGATCCTTCTCCTGATTGACCCGTCAAGGATGGATAGGGACAGGGAAAAGATGGCGGAGAATATAATAAATCTCACCCTAGAGATCCTCTTCCGGATTACTGGAGAGGTGAGAGATTCTGATGATGTCACATGTCATCATCTTATCTACGTTACTAACAGGTGGCCATGACTGGAGAGGTGAGGGACTCTGGAGATGTATGGAGTGATATTTATTACTGTGTCTCTCCATAACCAGGAATACACAGTAGTGAAGAAGACCTCTAGTGAGCGCTGTCAGGACCCTGTGTCTGAAGGATGGGGAAGAACCCTGAGCCCAATCATGGAGCCTCCACCTCACCCCCTGATACATAAGGAAATCAATAGAGAGATGATCCTAGAACTCACCAACAAGATGATTGAGCTGCTGGCTGGAGAGGTGACACTGCTGGGAATGCTGGGACATTATACAGGAACGCTATGAAGGGATCTGGGTGATGACTGTATCATTGTGTTGTCAGGTTCCTTTAAGGTGTCAGGATGTCACCGTCCATTTCTCCATGGAGGAGTGGGAGTATTTAGAAGGACACAAAGATCTGTACAAGGACATCATGATGGAGGATCAGGTTGCCCCTTACACCACCAGGTAATAGACTTGACTAAATACACACGTCCTCTCATTATCTGTATGTAAGGAATGAATTCAGTCACTGGATGTGTTTCCTACAGTTAAGGAAGAGATAAGAACACCGGAGAGATGTCCCAGTCCGTTTCTTCCACAGGATGGGTTAGAAGAACATCACAATGTCCCACAGGATGATCAGGTAGATGGAGATAAGTACATCATGATGGAGGATCACCAGACCCTCATATCACCAGGTAATAGACATGACTAAGTACACACGTCCTCTCATTATCTGTATGTAAGGAATTAATTCAGTCACTGGATGTGTTTCCTACAGTTAAGGAAGAGAGAAAAACACCAGAGAGATGTCCCAGTCCTCTTCTTCCACAGGATGATTTGGAAGAACATCACAATATCCCACTGGATGATCAGGTAGATGGAGATAAGATCTCATTAAATCTCTGAAGTCAGGCAACTTTTGCTAGAAAAGCAAAAGTAAAGTGTGCACCATAGGGTAGTATGTTCACAACTTAGAGTGATTACAGCTAACAGAATCGAGGCTCACCTTTTCAAGTTGTGCTAGAAATAGGCACAACTCTACCGTGTGTTTGTGGGTAAGGAGTGTCCGGTTGGGTGGATGCTGCCGCAGAATCCAGAAGCTTTAGGAGATAGAGCCCAAGACTTCTCCAAAGGGATATGTGCTATATAGTCGGCTGGATCACAAATGGCCCAAAAAAACACCCCACCAGGCAATCATGTAGAGAATGAAAATTCTTCTTCTTTGGTCTCATGCACACGACATTATTTTTTCACAGTCCACAAAACGGGGTTCCGTGTCCGTTTTTTCTTCCGTGTGTCTTCCTTGATTTTTGGAGGATCACCAGACATGAAGGAAAGTTTAAAAAAAAAGTCGTTTTGGTGTCCGCCTGGTCGCGCGGAGCCAAACGGATCCGTCCTGACTTACAATGCAAGTCAATGGGGACAGATCCGTTTGACGTTGACACAATATGGTGCAATTGCAAACGGATCCATCCCCCATTGACTTTTAATGTAAAGTCAGGAGTCCCTATCAAAGTTTTCTCCAATCCGATGGTATATTTTAACTTGAAGCGTCCCATCACCATGGGAACGCCTCTATGTTAGGATACACAATCAGATTTGAGTTAGATCATGAAAAATCAGATCCGACAGTATATTCTTTTTTTTAAATCAAATCATTTTTATTGAATGTTTTAAGAAAGCATTGCCAGGACTCACATTCACATTACGCCATTATAAACACCAGAATAAGATGCTATCACAGATCACGTCATCCAACGAAATGACTATTACAATAGTACACATTACACAATCATGAGTACTTGAAATGGCATATAAGATACATCACCAAAATACAATATGACCGCTGACCTTGTCAATGTCCCCAAACCTAACATATTAACGCCCCTTCCAACCCCACCCCACCCTGCCCCCCCCACCCCCTCCCCCCCAATGAAAAGGAGTAAGAAACCTTCTGTCCTAATTTATAGCATTAGATGAGTATGAGACATCCATTCGTTCCATAACCTGTCAAACTTCAATGGGCAGCCTCTCTTGACAAACACACTTTTTTCCAAGATCGACATGTCATTCACCCTCCTTTCAAACTCTTCAATCGTTGGCGGACTCCCCTGGATCCACCTCTGCGCCACCAGTTTCCTGGCCACATATAACAATCTTCCCACCGCCACCTTAACCAACTCACTTCCTCCAATCACCGCCACATACCCCAGCACACACACCTTAGGATCTTTTTGCAATCTCAGCTCCAATCTGCGATTAATCATGTTCAGCACCTCATCCCAATATCTACCTATCACAGAGCACGACCACAGCATATGCACCAAATCCGCTCCTTCCACCATACATTTCGGACACCTATCATCATTCCTGACCCCGATTTTCCGTAAAAATACTGGTGTTTTATATACTCTGTTAATGATAAAGAGTTGTGATAATTTCGCCTGCTCACTTAAAGACACTCTGGGCACTGCCTCTAATATAGCATCCCACTGATCTTTCGAAACTGCACCCAAATCACCCTCCCACTTCAACATCCGCGACCGAGGGAACCCATCCAGAAACTTATCCAGCAATAGCGTATACACCTGTGAAATCAGTCCTCTCTTCCCTCCCTTCGGAAGAATAAGTTTCTGCACCACATCCATTTTAGCTATACGACACCCTTTCCTCACCGTGACATCATAGGCATGCCTCAATTGCAGATACTGATAGAACCATCTCTTGGGGACATTAAACTCTTGCTGTATTCCCTGAAAGGATTTGAACACATTGCCCTCGATTAACTGACCTATCCTCAGCACCTCCTGAGACTCCCAATTCCTAAGTCCCGACAATGACGTGAATTCTGGCAATAAATTATTATCCCATATTGGGGAAAGCTCTCCAACTCCTCCCACACCTCTAAGCTGCTTCACCTTCGCCCATACTTTCTTCATAAGTTCAATAATTAGGACTTTCTCTCTCCCCCCATGCATTCCCGCCCCCTCTAATATACACATAAGGTCCCGACTACCCACCCAATGCCGCAATAAATTCCCCGTCACATCCGAGGCCTGAAAATCAATCCAGCCCTTAAAGTGCTGGCACTGAGATGCCAGGAAATAAATCCAGGCATTCGGGACTGCCAAACCACCTTCCGTCTTAGGGTATTGCAGCGTCTCTAATTTAATCCTTGCTTGGCCAAACTTCCAAATAAGATCTCTAAATATGGAGTGTATTTTCTTGAACCTATCTAGAGGGATCCAGACAGGAGCATTATTAAGTACATAAAGCAGCTGCGGCATCATTACCATTTTTAAAAGGTTCACTCTACCCACTACAGACAAAAAGAGCTTACACCAAGTTCTCACCTTAAGCCTGAAAGCAACAAGCAGGGGGGTTAGATTTAGTTCTTCAAAGTCCAGCAATCTAGGCGTTATGTACAGCCCTAAATATTTAAACTTGTTCACCCAGGGAATTCTGTCATCCACTCGCACAGCAGGCAAGGCCTGTCCATCCACAGGCATCAAAGCACAAAGCAGATTTTTGCCAATTAATCCTAAGTCCAGAGAAACTCCCAAATCTATCTATCAGTGACATGGCAGCATCCAAAGATCACCCAGTATCGCCTAGAAAGAGCAAGGTATCATCGGCATACAGAGCCACCTTATTCTGGACCTCGCCATATCTGAACCCCACAATATGAGGTGACAGGCGTATTAGAGCTGCTAGTGGCTCAATGGCCAGTGCAAATAATAAGGGCGACAATGGGCATCCCTGCCTGGTACCTCTGGCCAAACTAAAATTGTCCGACAACCCTCCATTAGCTCTACTGCGGGCTCTGGGACAGGAATACAATACCTGTACCCACCGTACGAACCGGTCCCCAAAACCCATAACTCTCAAAACACCCCACAGATAAGTCCACTCTACACTGTCGAATGCCTTAGCGGCATCTAAAGAAAGCAAGGCCCTGTCTCCACTGTTGTCTGCCGGGATATTCAGACTAGCATATATCCTCCTGATGTTTATAGCCGTCGACTTCCCAGGCTGTCTGATCAGAATGTACAATAGTCAGAATCACCCTGGACAACCTGTTCGCCAGCACCTTAGCCAGGAGCTTTACATCAGCCGTGAGAAGTGAAATCGGCCTATATGATTCTGGAAATTTGGGATCTTTCCCAGGCTTGGGAAGCACTACAATTATAGCCTCCTGCATCGAGTGTGGTAGCGAACCTGTCTCCAGTGAGTGTTCCAGCACCTTAAGCAATTCCGGAAGGAGCACCCCCTGCAATTTCTTATATACCTCCACAGGTAGTCCGTCAGCCCCCGGGGCCTTACCATTCGCCATACCTCCCAGTGCTGCTTCCAGTTCCTCAAGTGAAATCGGCTCTTCAAAAAGATGGCAGGCTGAAAGCGCCCTAAATAGTGAAAAATACTCTGCCGTTTTCTCGCATCAGCCATACCTCTCACATTCCAGCTCAAAACTTGAATCCCCTGTGTCATGGTAAAACATAATGACATATCTGCATCTCACACCCCACTCAGATCTCATCCATTCAGATTTCCCACCCCTCATCTTACTCCTATCTAACTCCCTACTCCCTTCCCCCCCCCATCCATAATCAGGTTACCGTAACTGGGGATCTCGGTCCCCCGTGTATTACCCGCCATCCCTAAAACAGGGCAATCAGAGAGCAACTTGCCCCTAAACCTATTATAATCATAACATATTACAACACATTTTCTCGGGTAGAGAATCCTCCCCACAGCTGAGAAAAACATCATACACTCCCAACCACCTACTCCCTCCCCAGGATCTACCATACGGTAGCATTGCATAACACACTTCCTAACTGGTGCAACATCAAAGCAACCTTAAAGTGCAAACGCATATATATAGTAAACCTAAGAAACCATATCTCAGCCTCCTTCAAGTGTCCAGGGCCCCACTTCTCAATTGCCGCTCGTGGACGTCCAGCCACTGCGCCGCTTCCTCCGGATCCTCAAAAAATCTGGTGGATCCCAAAGCCACCACACGCAGTTTAGCAGGGAACAGCATAGCATACTGGACTTGTAGACCTCTCAGCCTTTTCTTTATATCCATAAATCTACTTCTTCTCCGCTGCACCTCATTCGAATAGTCAGGGAATATGGACACTTTAACCCCATTCAGGACCATCTCCTCATTGTCCCTAGACTGCCGCAGAATAGTGTCCCGGTCCTTGAAGTGCAGAATCTTCGCCAATATGTGCGCCCGCTCCACCTCATACAGGGAAGAGAGGCCTTTCTCATGAAACAACTGATGCAACCATTTCTCCACGAATTCTGTGGCATTGTCCCCCTCCGCCTTTTCTGGCACCCCCACAATCGGCAGGTTATTCCTTCTGGACCTGTTCTCCAGATCATCAGTTTTGGCATATAAAGCAGCAATGTCCTTAGCAGTTGTTTTTGCCGCCATTTGCAAAGGCTGTACTACATCTTCTATCGTGGACACCCTTTTCTCCAATTCAGAGGTGCGCTCAGAAATCTTGTGTAGGTCATGTCTAATTATAGACACATCTGATCTCAGGCTGCCGACTTGCACTGTGAGCACTTTCAGGGTACTGTTACAGCTGGCCACAGCAGCCATAATGTCTTTCAAAGTGGGCTCCTCACTGGCCGCGGCCTTAGGGCCTACTGTGTTTTTAACTGAGCCTGCAGGAGTCAGCGGCGGCCAGTTCACCGCATCCAGGGCCTCACCGTCAAGGGATCCGTCCTCCTGGTCAGAGGAGGTATGCATGTCTGCCTCCTTTCCCTCAGCCCAATCGCCCACTCTACTTTCAGCACGAGCATACTTGCTCAGTCTAGCCGCCGCACTCTGACTCATCGTCAGCAGCGCCGTCTCCTCTCCTCCATCAGCGCCATCTTGGCCCACCTCCGGTCTGTCGGACTTCGGCACTTTGCTTGATTTTCTCGGCATGTCGGAGCTCACAAAGTCACCACCGCACCCTCCGGTCACTTTCCTTCCACCAGGTTAGACAAGATCAGCAATCCACTGGGTGCTACCACTCGATTATTCAGGATACCGGCAGGAGCGATGAGCGGTGCGACTTACTCCATGCGCTCTTAGGCCACGCCCCTCCCGACAGTATATTCTAACACAAAGGCGTTCCCATAGTGATGGGGATGCTTCAAGTTAGAATATATTGGCGAAGATTAAGCCCTATAATAAAATAGGGCTTAAGGGGTTAAAAAAAAATGCAAAAAATTTAACTCACCTTAATCCATTTGTTCGCGCAGCCCGGCTTCTCTTCTTTCTTCTTCGTTGAGGAAAAGGACCAGTGGTGACGTCACTGCGCTCATCACATGGTCCGTCACATGGATCCATCATCATGGTGATGGATCATGTGATGAACCATGTGATGAGCGCAGTGACGTCACCACAGGTCCATTTTTCTCCTGGACAGCAAAGAAGAAGACATTAGAGAAGCAGGGCTGCGCGAGCAAGTGTATGAGGTGAGTTAATATTTTTTATTTTTTAACCCCTTCAGCCCTATTTTACTAAGCATTCTGTATTAGGAATGTTATTATTTTTCCATATAACCATGTTATAAGGGAAAATAATAATGATCGGGTCCCCATCTCGATCATCTCCTAGCAACCATGTGTGAAAATCGCACCACATCCGCACTTGCTTGCGGATGTTTGTGTTTCTCACGGAGCCCCATTCACTTCTATGGGGCCTGCGTTGCATGAAAAACGCACAAAATAGAGCATGCTGCAATTTTCACGCAACGCACAAGTGATGGGTGAAAATCACCGCTCATGTGCACAGCCCCATAGAAATGAATGGGTCCGGAAATCTCGCCCGTGTGAAAGAGGCCTAAGGGATTGTCTTGTAGTTATGTGATCGCAATCGCGATCACATGGTCCCGTTACCTAGCAGCAATGAACTCTGCTTATGTCATGATTGGGCAGTGTGGGAGGATAGGGTCACTCTAGACCCCCGAAACGTATTGTTTTTACACGGCAAAAAAAATATGCAATAAAGAAGAAGAATTTTCATTCTCTACGTGAGTGCCTGGTGAAGTGTTTTTTTGCGCCATTTGTGATCCAGCCGACTATATACCACAATATCTCATTAAATGTCCCCTATGATCTGTAGAAGGCTGTGAAGATCTTGTGTTCAGTCTTGTTTTATCCACCAGTATTATATGTTTTATCGTTGTATAATGAGAAAGCTGGAGATGGCAGGATTACAGCTGCACCATAGACATTGCATGTTGTCTGGATCTTCTCACAATCTTCTGGCTATGCAGCCTTTAAGAGGTTTCTCCTCTTTGAATTGCTGCAGACCTTGGTTGCACAAGAATGGCCTGTCCTACAATGTATCTATAGGTCTCTACTCCTTGCCATAGCCTGCCGCACCTAGGAATTTCACATAGGGTTGTGCCCATTCTCCGCTAAGATGCTACTATGCGCGTTCATGTTACAAAAGGTACTAGTCAACACTGAAACCGCCTCAGCAGCATATAGAGTATAGAGAAGTATAAATCAGAATAGTCCAGAACACCTTCCCATAAATCTAAAAATACCTTTTAATGATCAATTTAACCACCTCAGGACCGCCAAATGCAGGATTGCGTCCTGGCGGCGGTCTGTCTGTTCCTCCTGGACGCGCCGGCGCGTCCTCTCGCGAGAGGCGGGATTTCCTGTGAACGCGCGCACACAGGAGCGCGCGTACACAGGATCGGAAGGTAAATGAGTGGATCTACAGCGGCTGGCAGGCTGTAGATGCGAATTTTTTTAACCCTTGAAAGGTATATCAGACACTGTTTTGTTAACAGCGTCTGATATACCTGCTACCTGGTCCTCTGGTGGTCCCTTTTGCTTGGATCGACCACCAGAGGACACAGGCAGCTCTGTAATAAGTAGCACCAAGCATCACACTACACTACACCCCCCCTTTCACTTATTAACTTCCTGTCATTGATCACCCCCCTGTAAGGCTCCATTCAGACGTCCGTATGTGTTTTGCGGATCCGCGGATCCACAGATCCGTGGATCTGCAAAACACGGACACCGGCAATGTGCTTTCTGCATTTTGCGGATCCGCACATTGCCAGAACTATATAGAAAATGTCTTTTCTTGTCCGCAATTGCGGACAAGAATAGGACATGTTCTATAGTATCTACAAAAAACGCAGTGTTCATCCGATCAGGCCTGATCTTGTGCGCACACTTGCGTTCAGTCCGCCCCACCGCAGTGACAGAATTTGTTTTTCTGATCACTGCAAAAACACCGTAAAATCGCTGCAGGCGCTATAAAGATCACTTTTGAGGGGCATGGTGAGTTCATAGAAGATTTTTTTTTTTTTGGGCACAAGTTAGCGGAAATTTGTTATATTTTTGTTTTTTCTTACAAAGTCTCATATTCCACTAACTTGTGACAAAAAATAAAATCTCACATGAACTCACCATACCCCTCACGGAATCCAAATGCATAAAAAATTTTAGACATTTATATTCCAGACTTCTTCTCACGCTTTAGGGCCCCTAAAATGCCAGGGCAGTATAAATGCCCCACAAGTGACCCCATTTTGGAAAGAAGACACACCAAGGTATTTCGTGAGGGGCATGGCGAGTTCGTGTAAAATTTTATTTTTTGTCACAAGTTAGTGGAATATGAGACTTTGTAAGAGAAAAAAAAAAAAACATTTTCCACTAATGTGTGCCAAAAAATATATATTCTAGGAACTCGCCATGCCCGTCACGGAATACTTTGGGGTGTCTTCTTTCCAAAATGGGTCAAAATGGGGGCCCTAAAGCGTGAGAAGAAGTCTGGAATCCAACTTCTAAAAATGCCCTCCTAAAAGGAATTTCGGCCCCTTTGCGCACCTAGGCTGCAAAAAAAAAAGTGTCACACATGTGGTATTGCCGTACTCAGGAGAAGTAGAGCAATGTGTTTTGGGGTGTTTTTTTTACATATACCCATGCTGGGTGAGAGAAATATCTCTGTAAAATGACAACTTTGTATAAAAAAAATGGGAAAAGTTGTCTTTTACAGAGATATTTATCTCACACAGTATGGGTATATGTAAAAATACACCCCAAAACACATTGCCCTACTTCTCCTGAGTACGGCGATACCACATGTGTGACACTTTTTTGCAGCATAAGTGCGCAAAGAGGCCCACATTCCAAAGAGTATCTTTAGGATTTCACAGGGCATTTTTTGCGCATTTGGATTCCAAACTACTTCTCATGCTTTAGGTCCCCTAAAATGCCAGGGCAGTATAAATACCCAACAAGTGAACTTCCATGAACTCACTATGCCCATCAGCAAATACCTTAGGGTGTCTACTTTCCGAAATGGGGTCATTTGTGGGGTGTTTCTACTGTCTGGGCATTGTAGAACTTCAGGAAACATGACAAGTGCTCAGAAAGTCAAAGTGCATAAATTCACATTTTTGCACCATTGTTTGTAAACGCTATAACTTTTACCCAAACCAATAAATATGCACTTATTGCATTTTTTTATTAAAGACATGTAGAACAATCAATTTAGAGAAAAATGTATATAGAAATTTAATTTTAAGTGAAATTTTTTATTTTTTTTGCAAAAATTTCTGTCAATTTCGATTAATAACAAAAAAAGTAAAAATGTCAGCAGCAATGAAATACCACCAAATGAAAGCTCTATTAGTGAGGAAAAGGAGGTAAAATTCATTTGGCTGGTGAGTTGTATGACCGAGCAATAAACCGTGAAAGTAGTGTAGTGCAGAATTGTAAAAAGTGGTCTGGTCATTAAGGGGGTTTAAGCTAGGGGAGCTGAGGTGGTTAAAAACATACGCTCAGATCAAGCTCAGACCCCATGGGTCAAGACAACATATATACAAAATTAAATACTTGTCATCTCAGACCAGCAGATAGTTTTAGTTTACAAAAGGTACTAGGCCCAAGATACCATGATAAAACTATCATCTTTATTTATGTCAAAAATACATAATAAAGACACATAAGATACGGATAAAAAATAAGGAGAGTGAGCCCTGCTTACAAAGTACAGATAATCACAAAATCTAACCAATCAAAAGTAGTAAAGGCAAATAAAAAAGGAAACACTGAAGGGCACCACTAGGATCCTTACTGTCACGGACGGTGTACAGGAAACAAGACAATGCAACATGCATATATGACTCACTGGATCCAAAGCTAAGGAACCAAAAGGGAGACCCCTGCACAAGAGCTGGCACTTTCCCTGGCTGCTCAGCCTATGCAAAAATCCCAAAGGTGGATGGTTGCATATCCTCGTACCTCGACTATATAACACCTGAACACCCTACAATAGTGAGGGGACACGACCACCGGCTCCCTACACCAGACACGGAGGGAGTCAGGGTCACCTGGGATCCAGCAAACAGAAAATAACAGATAAATGTACAGCACTTACTTTGTAGCAGACTGGGAAATAGGATCAGCATGCACACACACTCCAGGAAGAAGTATAAGCCGCCCAGTAAAGCATTATGGGGAGGAATTTAAAGGGAAACAATCAGTCCAACTACATGACAGCTGAGAGAGACTAACGAGATGAGGAACTGAATACCACAACAAAGAAAACTCAAGGAGGAGGTTCTGAAGGCCTCTGTCAGAGCTTCTCAGCTGTCTGGTTGTGACAGTACCCCTCCCTCTACGAGTGGACTCCGGACACTCAGAACCCACCTTCTCAGGATGGGACCTATGGAAAGCCCCGATGAGACGAGAGGCCTTAATGTCCGTCACTGGGACCCACATCCTCTCCTCAGGACCATAACCCTCCCAATGAACAAGGTACTGAAGAGAACCGCGGACAAGACGAGAATCCACAATCCTAGAGACCTGAAATTCAAGATTCCCATCAACCATAATCGGAGGAGCAGGCAAAGGCGAGGGTACAATGGGTTGAACATAAGGTTTCAATAAGGACTTATGAAAAACATTATGGATCTTCCAAGTCTGAGGAAGATCAAGACGGTAGACAACAGGATTGATGACAGACAGGATTTTGTAAGGCCCAATAAACCTAGGACCCAACTTCCAGGAGGGAACCTTCAATTTCATATTCTTGGTAGACAACCACACCAGATCACCAACATTCAGGTCCGGACCAAGCACACGTCTCTTATCTGCCACACGCTTATATCTCTCACTCATGCTCTTTAGATTATCCTGAATCTTTTGCCAAATAGATGACAAAGACGAGGAGAATCTGTCCTCATCAGGTAAACCAGAAGACCCCTCTCCCGAGAAAGTCCCAAACTGCGGATGAAACCCATATGCACCAAAAAATTGTGACTTATCAGAGGACTCCTGACGACGGTTATTTAAAGCAAACTCAGCAAGGGACAAAAAAGAACACCAATCCTCTTGATTCTCCGCCACAAAACAGCGCAGATATGTCTCCAGATTCTGATTGACGCGCTCTGTCTGGCCATTCGACTGCGGGTGGAAAGCAGAAGAGAATGACAACCGAACCCCCAAGCGAGAACAGAAAGCCTTCCAGAATCTGGAAACAAACTGCGTGCCCCTATCAGAGACTATGTCTGAAGGAATACCGTGCAATTTGACAATGTGATCAATAAATGCCTGCGCCAGCGTCTTAGCATTGGGCAAACCAGGAAAAGGGATGAAATGCACCATTTTAGTAAAACGGTCCACCACCACCAGAATCACAGTCTTCCCCGAGGAACGAGGCAGGTCCGTTATGAAGTCCATGGACAGATGTGTCCAAGGATGGGAAGGAATGGGTAAGGGAAGGAGAGGACCTGATGGCCGTGAATGAGGGACTTTGGCACGAGCGCAAGTCTCGCAGGCTGCCACAAAACCCTCAACCGACTTACGAAGCGCAGGCCACCAGAATCTCCGAGCGATGAGATCCAGTGTGGCTCTTGCCCCCGGGTGCACCAGCAAGGACCGTATCGTGGTGTTCCTTAAAAATCTTGTGTCTTAAAGCGAGAGGCACAAACAACCTCCCAGGAGGACAAAGATCAGGAGCCTCTGACTGGGCTGCCTGCACCTCTGCCTCCAATTCAGAAAAAAGAGCAGAGACCACCACACCTTCAGCCAAAATGGGACCCGGGTCTTCAAAATTCCCGCCTCCCGGAAAACAACGTGACAGGGCATCTGCCTTCACATTCTTAACTCCAGGGCGGAACGTGACAACAAAATTAAACCTAGAAAAGAACAAAGACCATCTGGCCTGTCTCGGGTTCAGACGCTTGGCTGACTCCAAGTAGGCCAGATTTTTATGGTCAGTAAATACGGTAATAGGGTGTCTGGCTCCCTCTAGCCAATGGCGCCATTCCTCAAAAGCCAACTTGATGGCCAACAATTCCCTATCTCCCACATCGTAATTTCTCTCTGCGGAGGAGAGTTTTTTCGAGAAAAAGGCACACGGTCGCCATTTGGCAGGAGAGGAACCCTGAGACAAGACTGCCCCCACACCCACCTCAGAAGCATCAACCTCAACTATGAAGGGTAAAGAAATATCAGGTTGCACCAAGATGGGAGCGGAAGCAAAACTCTCCTTGATATTAGAAAAAGCCTTACGCGCCTCTACTGACCAAGAAGAAAAATCTACCCCCTTTCTGGTCATATCAGTGAGTGGTTTAACAATAGAGGAATAATTCAAAATAAACTTCCTGTAATAATTGGCAAAGCCCAAAAAACGCATCAGCGCCTTCTGATTCTCAGGAAGCTCCCACTCAAGCACAGCGCGGACCTTCTTGGGGTCCATGCGAAAACCAGAAGCGGAGAGAAGAAACCCCAGAAATTGAATTTCTGGAACCGCAAACACACATTTTTCCAGTTTCGCATATAATTTATTCTCCCGCAGGATGAGCAAGACCTGACGTAAATGTTCCTTATGAGTTTTGAAATCAGGAGAAAAAATCAAATTGTCATCCAAATACACTAATACAAATTTTCCCATCAAATGATAAAAAATGCCGTTCACGAAATGCTGAAAAACGGCTGGGGCATTCATCAAACCAAAAGGCATAACCAAATTCTCAAAATAGCCCTCAGGGGTATTGAAGGCCGTCTTCCATTCGTCTCCTTCTCTGACCCTGACCAGGTTGTATGCCCCTCTTAGATCTAATTTGGAAAAGACTTTAGCCCCAACAACCTGGTTAAACAGGTCCGGGATCAGAGGAAGCGGATAAGGGTCACGAATAGTGATACTGTTCAGCTCCCTGAAATCCAGACAAGGTCTTAAAGAACCATCTTTTTTCTTAACAAAGAAAAAACCAGCGGCAACAGGTGACTTTGAGGGTCGTATGTGTCCTTTTCTCAGACTCTCAGAGATATAAGCACGCATAGCGATCCTCTCAGGTTGGGAAAGATTGTATAAACGAGATTTAGGCAGCTTGGCGCCTGGGATGAGATTAATAGGGCAATCGTACTCCCTGTGCGGGGGCAAATCCTGAACTCCACTCTCAGAGAAGACATCCGAAAATTTAGAGAGAAAAGATGGTACAGTCTTAGTAGCAACCTCAGAAACAGATGTCGTGAGGCAATTCTCTCTGCAAAAGTCACTCCAACCATTTATTTGCCTCGCTTGCCAATCAATGGTGGGGTTATGTTTAGTGAGCCAGGGTAGCCCCAACACTAGAGGAGTAGGCAAACCGCTAAGGACGAAACATGACACATCCTCAACATGAGCATCACTCACAATTAAACGGATATTGTGAACTATGCCCTTTAATGATTTCTGAGAAAGTGGAGCGGAATCAATAGCAAAAACAGGAATATCCTTTCCCAAAGTGCGCACCTGGAAACCATGAGTTATTGCAAATTGATTATCAATGAGATTGACAGCTGCTCCACTATCCACAAAAATTGCTCTTGCTCTCTAGCGCCACAGGCAGGACAAAACGGGAACTACAAGCAAACGGAAAACCTTCAATTTCCGCCTCAACCCTGCCAATAGTAACAGACGGAACATTTTTAAAAGATTTTTTCCTGTTTGTTTCTTAATTACTCCCAGAAAACTGCCTGAATCTCCTAGAGGGACAAACATTTGCCAAATGATTTATACCTCCACAACAAAAACAAACCCTCCCATGCGAGCTGAACCTTCTATTGTCAGAAGCAATCAACCCCAGCTGCATGGGCTCCTGCTCAGAAGGGGCTGACAGTGACCGAGACCCCTGCGCACAGAATGAGACCGCTGCACTGTCCTGGGACTGAGTATGACAGGAAGGAGATATCTCTCCTCTCTCTCTAAGACGCCTGTCAATACGAACGGCCTGAGACATAGCAGAGTCCAAGGAAATAGGCCTCTCATGAAAGGCAAATGCATCTTTCAATCCCTCTGAAAGACCATGGCAAAATTGACTTCGGAGTGCAGCATCATTCCAACCAGTATTAGCTGCCCATCTCCGAAATTCTGAGCAGTATATCTTTGCGGATTGTTTACCCTGGCATAATAGACGTAGTCTAGACTCAGCCAGAGCAATACGATCCGGATCATCATATATCTGACCCAGGGCTAAAAAGAATTCATCCACTGAACGGAGAGGCCGTGCCCCCTCCGGCAGCGAAAAGGCCCAAGACTGAGCGTTACCCCTGAGCAGCGATATAATCATCCCCACCCTCCGTTCCTCATCACCAGAGGAATGGGAAAGAAGGCGAAAATGGAGTTTGCAAGCCTCTCTAAAACGCACAAAATGCTCACTACCCCCGGAGAACGTATCCGGGAGCGAGATCTTAGGCTCAGAACAAACTCCATGAACGCAAGCTGAACCGGTCACTTGAAGCTGAGAAAAAGTCTTACGGAGATCAGCTACCTCCAATGAAAGACCCTGGAAGCGTTCAGCCAAAAGTGAAACCGGATCCATGCTTGAGACGGTTTTGGCGGCTTATAATGTCACGGACGGTGTACAGGAAACAAGACAATGCAACATGCATATGTGACTCACTGGATCCAAAGCTAAGGAACCAAAAGGGAGACCCCCTGCACAAGAGCTGGCACTTTTCCCTGGCTGCTCAGCCTATGCAAAAATCCCAAAGGTGGATGGATGCATATCCACGTACCTCGACTATATAACACCTGAACACCCTACAATAGTGAGGGGACACGACCACCGGCTCCCTACACCAGTCAGGGTCACCTGGGATCCAGCAAACAGAAAATAACAGATAAATGTACAGCACTTAACTTAGTAGCAGACTGGGAAATAGGATTAGCATGCACACAAGAAGTATAAGCCGCCCAGTAAAGCATTATGGGGAGGAATTTAAAGGGAAACAATCAGTCCAACTACATGACAGCTGAGAGAGACTAACGAGATGAGGAACTGAATACCACAACAAAGAAAACTCAAGGAGGAGGTTCTGAAAGGCCTCTGTCAGAGCTTCTCAGCTGTCTGGTTGTGACACTTACATAGCAAAAGTAGCAACACGGCTTACCCACCACTCCCGACCCGCGTTTCACCAATGGCTTTGTCTCGGCACTTGCCTTTACGTCTATTAATTGGTTAGATTTTGAGATTATCTGTACCGTGTAAGCTGGCTCACCCTCCTTACTTTTTTTTTCTGTATTTTATGTGACTTTGTTATCTACTTTTACCATGAATTCTCAATAAAGATGGTAGTTTTATCATGGTATCTTGGGTGTCGTACAATTTGGTGATTTTGCTTTGTTTGGTACTGTATGACTAGCTATATTTATTGTGGGCCCTTTTTTGGTTGATATGCACATGCATGGTTCTTTGTGGCCGATACTACATATTCTTCCATGGCTGCAAACACGCAGTGTGCGTATCACACTATAGTGTACATTAGCGTATGGTCCCAACATACCAGGTGGCCAACATAGTTCCAGTCAAGGTCCATAATAACATAATAATGGTTACAGTATCTTTGAGGAACTGACAATATAGAAAAACACAATAGTTCACATAGATTTCCAGGAAGAAGGAAATGAGATCTCTAAAGACATGAAGATACTAATAAAACACACAGCAACTAGCATACACAAGCACCTCGCCCAGCCCTCACTGCTCTATAACAGTAGATGTTTGTGCTTGGATCCTGGGTTCCCAAATTTGCAGGAACCCATCCGGTATTCCCTTTAGCTGCAAATCTGTATTTATCAGCTGTACCTATTGAGAGACAGAGACGGTCTATTCCGCCATTATCAAACTAAAAGAAGGAGACCATCTTTTTCAGGGCCATCAACCAGGTCTATTTGTGTGTCCTCTGGCCTACTGGCAGCCTCATGCGAGTTATCTCCTGCGAGTGGTAACGAGAAATTGAACGTCAAGTCTCAATTGCCCGTTTCCGTGAATTCTATTTCCATACAGTTAAAATTTTATTTCATTGAGTGGGTTAAATTTAAATTTAATTAAACCAGCATATCGGTGATCAGTAGCATAGCAATACATAGGCTTGGGCACCTACTTTTCTGTGAGTGATAACGGAAAATTGAGCATCAGGCCTCAATCGTCCATTTGCGTTTATTCTATATGCGGATGGTTGGACTTATTTTTTTAGGGATTGTTAAATTTATTGAAACCAGCATACACAAGCTAGGGCAGTAACTTACCTGTGAGTGTTAACGTGAAATTGAGCATCAAACCTGACCCTTAATCATCTGTTTTGCTTTATTTTATATCCACATGGTTGGAACTGTATTATTTTGGGGATTGTTCAATTTACCAGCATTTACGTGATTACTACAACAATACACAGGGTGGCACACAAAATTATCTGTGAGTGATAACGAATTTAGGCCTAAATACGTTTTCCCTTGATCTTGTCTCCACACATTTCCAATAAAAAAAAATTTGGGTGGGGGATTATATTCAAACTAGCTCCACATATACATGTTTACTACATCAGTACACAGTATCGTGCAGTATAGAGGCCCAAAAATATCAGGACTAAGGAAGGGTTCCAAACGAAAGACCTAGAGCCAGAATTTGAGTAGTAGTAGCACCAGTTATCTGGCCAGAAGTAGTAGTAGTAGGCTGCAGTTGTATCTGCTGGCTTTGGAAAGGCGCGACATTATAGTTGAGGAGAAAGAGGATGAGATTGTGCATTGGATGGCATATTCCTCCTCTGAGATGCAGCAGAATGACATGGAGCTGACTTCAGAGTCTGACACCGTTTCTTGGAGCCAGGGGTCACAGCGTTCCTCCCAAAACAAAGCCCTCTTAGACTTCACTGTCCATTCCTAGATAGACATCTTCCTTTTTACTAAGAAGTAGCAAGTAAACCTATGACAGATAGTCAAGAGAGTCTCTCTTTTAATGATTTGTGTGAGAGCCATCGCCGTTTTGGCTGCCCTGAGGATGAGTTTGGGGTGGTAGTAACTGTGGCACCTGTAGCATCAGCATTGGCGGTGGGGGCAGCGAGAGAGGCAGTTAGGCCTCTTTTACACGGGCATCGCGTGTGAGGACCGGATAGGATGCGGTTGCATCGCCGGAAAATGGTGCGATTTTGCCTGCAAGTGGGGTGAGTTTTGTATGCGATTGTGTTGCGTTCTTCAGTTTTTTCTACACGAGTGCAATGCATTTTGCACGCGCGTGAGTAAAAACTGAATGTGGTACCCAGACCCGAACCAGAACTTCTTCACAGAAGTTTGGGTTTGGGTTAAGTATTCTGTAGATTTTAATATTTTCCCTTATAACATGGTTATAAGGGAAAAAAATTAGCATTCTTAATACAGAATGCTTAGTAAAATGTAGATTGAGGTGTTAAAAAATAACCTCTTCTTGCTTCTTCTTTCAGGACCTGCAAAAGGACCTTTGGTGATATAATCGCGCTGACGTCAGCGCAGGTCCTGCTGAATGAAGATAGAAATCTTCTATCTTCTTTCAGCAGGACCTGTGCTGACGTCAGCGCGATTACGTCACCAAAGGTCCTTTTGCGGTTCCTGACAGAAGAAGCAAGAAGAGGATGCCGGCTTTGCAATCAATTGGAACTGGTTAGTAATTTTATTTTATTTTTTTAACACCTCAATCTGCATTTTACTAAGCATTCTGTATTAAGAATGCTATTATTGGGGGATGTCTGAGTACTGAGCTCCGTGCCAGGCAAACTCCATCAAGCTTAAAATAAGCATCCCCCTGTAAAACATGGGGAAGAGGAGGACAGGGAAGCCATCTAAACACAACATGGACCCCCTGGAGTCCCCAGCATCTCTTACTATGGACACATTCGTGCACAGGGAAAAGGACGTGCTGGATCCCAAGATGGCGCCCTCTCACCACACCACGCAGCTCAGAAGCGGGACAGCACTTGCCTCACAGCCAGTGTCCTTCCTGGTTCCTATTTTGCTCCCCGCACCTAGCGGAGCGCAGAATATGCGCCAGCCTGGATCCCAAATGTGAAGGTAAGGCAGCAATTAAAGCCCACGAGGCTGGATGCTGTAGGAGATGAGCATGGGCCCCGTCAAACAGCGCCGCAGTCTCCGTTACCCTCTGCTGAGAGAACTTCTCAGAGGCCGCTCCTAAATCCCCAGCCAGAAGCTACATAACTGCTGCCAATGGAGGCTACATTAACACCTCTGGCACTAGATACACCACGAGGCACTGATAATGAACATGGGCTTACACCCTTACAGAAGGGGACATATGTATCTGCCCCCCTTCAGGGATTCTCTCACCCCATGTCATATATGCCTCTGAGATATCGGAGCAGGACCCAGCTCCACTGCCACAGAGAGTCTCCCAACATAGGAGAACTGCATACCCTGCACCTGAGGAGATGCCCATGCTTCAGCCTGCAGATTGCTCAGACGTTCCGCTGGTCCTACGGTCTCGGTCTCCTTCAAGACATCGGTCGTCTTTATCCTCAAGTTCAGCAACCCCAGACCCCCCTGGGACTCCCCCACTTAATTGGTGGTTCCACATACAACAGCTTCCAACGAACCAAGACTTCAAAGCCCAGCCCTACTATCAGAAGTTAAAGATGTGCTTAAAGCCGAAGTAGCGATTATCCGAAAAGATGTCCAGAATATAGGCTTTTGCCTCAACCAGCTGGAGAAAGATCACAATGCTGCTAGATCAGTGGTATGCCATATCAAAGAACACACTACCACGCAGTCCCTTCTACGCGACCTACAAAGACATGTAGAGGATTTTGCAGAGGCAGACGCCATAATATCAGAGAGGGGTCCCTGAATCCCAAGAAAGTAAAGATGTTACTGCAATACTACATCACCTTTTTAACACCATTCTTGATCGCCCAAGTGCACTCCATCCTAAAATCTATGAACGTTCCCCCGAGAGATATAATTTTCTACGTCAATGACTTTTCTCTGAAAGAGGATATAATGTCTAAAGCTCAGACCCTACGCAGCCTAGATTTCAAGGTCTCACAGGTGTCTGTTTATCAAGATCTGTCGTGGATAACCTTCAGAAGCGCAAAGCCAGAATGCTATTCCGTACCGATGGGGATTCCCCTTCAGCCTTTCAGCGAGGAAGAATGCATCTACAGCAATTTTAGGTACACCTGATGATTTATGGAAATTCCGCACACATTTGGGCATCCAGCCTCCATCTTTGCCTGACTGGGAGACCCTGACAGATCTCCCTTCGCACCCGCCGACCTGGTCTACGGTCGCCTCATGCAAACGACATCTGAAATCGACAGCGACCCGCTGACAGATACATCAGGAACTGAAGGCTGTCCAGATGCTTTACACAATTGTTGGACGGTTGATTAAGTATCAGTTTATTCCGCCTTACTTTACTTTATTATTGTTGAGGGATTACATAGCACTTTATTAGTATGGAGTCTTGTTAGTCTTGACTCCAGTTGATACTCTCTTTTATTAATATTTAGTGGTTCTCTCTCTGGGTTCCGCCATGTTCCCAATGGGAATCTGATTGGTAGTCTTTGGCCTAATATTGTTTCAGGGCCATGGTATAAGACTCCAAAAGTAACCGAATGTTTTATGCTCTACCTTCTCATGACTTATTCTATTTTCTGTTTTGTTCTCTCCTTCGCTCCTTAGAGGTACTTTCCACCCCTGGCACATGTAGGAACGTGGGTGGTTATGAGAGTGATGAGCAGCCTAAAGACGGTTCAGCTGGGACCTGAAATACCTGACAGGGATCACATACCCCCCATCAAATGCAGCTAAGGTCTTTTATACATCAATATGGTTAGGTTTTTATCCTTAAATGTTAAGGGGTTGAATTCTCCCTCTAAACGGAGACTTGTTCTCCAAGAAATGCATTGGTCTAAAGCGGAGATAATATTTCTCCAAGAGACACATCTGTCAGGAACGGGGTCACTACTGTTTGCAAAGCATTGGTTTCCTACATCTTTCATGGTGAATGCCCCAACCAAAATAGCAGGAGTCGCCATACTTATAGCTAGATCATGCCCTTTGCAAGTTGAAAAAACTGAGGTTGATACATAGGCTCGCTACCTCATCTTACATGGCACCTTGTCTGGCATGAAAGTAACTTTCTGCAATATATATTCACCTAACTCAGGTCAGATTACTTTCCTCTCCTCTGTTTTGTCAATCTTAAGGACATGCCATAACTCTGCCTTGATATTGGGAGGGGAATTTAATGTCCACTTCTCTGACATGGCCGACAGACTAGCTTTACGCCCTACTCATCCTTCCCAGGCTTCTTCCCATCTTGCTAGAAACTTTTGTAAGCTTATACACGCCCATTCTCTGTATGATCTATGGAGAACTGATAATCGAACTGCACAACAATACTCCTTTTTTTCCCACCCACATCAAATGCACACTAGAATTGACTTCTTTTTTGGCAATCTATTGACTCTTCGAGCGTTGTCTTCAGCGGCATTGGGCCCTATCACTTGGTTGGATCACCCCCCAATAACTGTAGACTTGAATTGTGAGGCTTCATCCCCAAAACGCACACATTTGCGTTTAAATGAAACCCTTTTGTCCAATGTAGCTTCAAGGGAGGAACTGAGAATTCACCTAATCAATTACTTTCAGACTAATGAATCATCGGTTTCCTCACTTGGGACATTATGGGAGGCCCATAAGGCAGTTTCTCAACAGCTTCTAAGATTAAAAAAGACAGGGATAGCCACTACAAAAAATACATGGCAGAGTTACATCAGGCAAAACAAGAACTGGCCACCAGACCATCAAAGCACCTACTCAAGAGGATACTAGACCTCAGAAACCAACTAAAAGATATTACACTTATAAAACAGAGACGCTTCTAAGATACTCTAGACGGTGTTTTTTTCGAATTTGGCAATAAACCCCATACGCTATTGGCAAAACAGTTATGGGACCGCGAATCTACAACAACTCCCCAGATTATAAAAGATCGCTGACATTTTTATGTACTCCCTCCTTTCAGAGCTTCCTAGAGACCAGATCCCAGGTACTAGATGATTACTTGTCTGAATGTATTCTGCCTACTCTTTCTCAAGAAGCTTTAACACACCTAAATCAGCAGATTACATTGGAGGAACTGGGGAAAGTTTTACGAGATCTACCGCGAAATAAAACGCCGGGACCTGATGGTTTCACATATCTATAAAACATATGCTGAGATTTTGCTTCCTTGCTTGCTTGCTTACATATGGCCTCTCTTTTTAACTCTTTCCTGGTGGGAGAACCAATACCACAGACCATGCTTCAATCTTCTATAACAGTCATACCAAAACCAGGAAAGGATTCATCAGAATGTGCTAGTTAAAGGACCAATGTAGGGTTTGTCCGGTTCCGCCAGACAGGAGATAACACGAGAAGAGTGATGGACCTGGTTGATGCAGTCAATAAGGAGTCGATTGAAGCTTTACTTCTCAGCCTGGATGCAGAAAAAGCTTTCGACTGCCTTAGCTGGTCTTTTATGTTTCACACTCAGCAGAAATTTGGGTTTGCGGGCCCATTTTTACAGGCACTTAGAGGTCTTTATTTTCCTACTGCACGTATCAATTTGCCCCATGCATGCTCCTCTGTATTGCCCTATTACAAATGGCACCCGACAGGGTTGTCCCCTATCTCTGCTTTTATATGTACTGAGTATCGAACACCTGGCCCCTCGGATCCGGGCAAACCCAGACATCAAAGGCATTCAAATAAAGGACGATCCTTTACTATATCTTTATTTGCAGATGATGTCCTTTTGACATTTAACAAATCCAATCGTCTCGCTCCCTATTCTACATGCAACTATTGCTGACTACAGTAGGCTTTCAGGTTATAAAATAAATCCCAAAAAATGGAAGCATTACCCTTGAATATTCCCCCATGAACACTGACGGCCCTACAACATTTATTCAAATACTCCTGGCAAAACCGCTCTATAAAATACTTAGGGGTTCATATCACCCCCACCTACTCTGCTTTATACGGAGCAAATTCCCCCCCCCCCCCCCCCCCCCGGTAATAGCTAACATCAATACGCTTCTCAATAAGTGAAGACCCCTACATATATCCTTACTGGGTCGTATAGCAGAAATCAAGATGCTGGTCTTGCTTAAATTGCTGTACTTATTTGAGACGCTCCCAATTAGAGTGCCGGCGGGGATTTTTCACCAAATCCAATCTGCCTTTCTTACGTTTGTATGGAATAATAAGCGACATCGTATTGCTAAGATGGTCCTGACTTCTAAGAAAACTCAAGGAGGCCTTTCGCTACCGGACATAGCTCTTTATTATTATGTCACGCATCTTAGACACTTAGCTTCTTGGACTACATTACACTTCTTTAATAAATGGACAGAGATAGAGAGGCTCTGGCTGGCCCCGGTTCATATGGGAGCTATGATTTGGAGTCGCCCAGCTGACATTGCAACTCAAAATCTACTAGGCCCTATGACTTTTACTAGAAGCCTATGGCTAACTTGCAGGATTAAATGTAGCCTCTCTACCTTACATTCCTCTTTTGCACCAGTTTTTATTTACTCCATATCTAGGCAATAGTAGTGAATCAAACATGGCTGGCCCCTGGATTAAGAGAGGACTTTTTCGTTTCCATGATTTACGCAACCCTCTAACAAACAGTCTTTTGTCCTTTGTAGAATTGCAAAGTAAATATGATATACCCTCTTCCTCTACATATCATTATCAACAGATCCCATTATTGACGCTCGTCTACTGTTTCTGGATCAATACCCCCCTCACCTCATTTGAAAAAATTGGTATCCGAGGCCCGTCCGTTAGAGATCTCATTTCGGATATATTTGACTTACTTACCTCTCAGACTTATCTGATAGGGGGAAAGTATCTATATATGTTGAAATGGGAAAAGTGGTTAGGTAGAGAACTCCGGCTGGATCTTTGGAGCACGGTGTGGTCACGGGCTTTCACTAGTTCATCCTACATAACTTATAAATAAACCCTACTAAAATTGTTGATGCACCGGTACTGTCCCCCAGAAGTACTACACGCTTTAAATGGAAACATCCCTATTACTTGTTGGAGTTGCTCAGCAGTTGGCGCATCAATCTATCATATATTTTGGATGTGTCCCCGAGTGGTGCCTTTTTGGGGTATGGTGGCTTCTGTGGTGTGGGAAGTTTTGGGATGTTCAGTGGGGTTGGATCCACTTACGTACCTGTTGAATGTCCCACCTAGGGGGATGAGAGGTCACGTCTCCAGGCAGCTCCGGCATCTTCTCACTGCAGCAAAATGTTTGATAACCGTCTTTTGGAAAATAACTACCCCCCGATCTAAGGCAGATTATTATTCCCGCATTCATGAGATATGTTTATTGGAATACTATACAGTCTTGGCACGGCGGAAGGTAGACACATTTTTGCAGATCTGGTCCCTTTGGGATCTCCACCATGCTGATTTGCACCTATAGTCCGATAGAAAGAACTATTAGGTACTTATTCCTTTTCCCCTCCCTTTTTACTTTTCTTCCCCCTCTTTTTTCATTTTCTTCTTTCTTCATGAGAAGTGCGTTTACTTTATTTCTTTTGTAAGTCAATAATATATTATAATAGCAGAAGAAAAAAGCACTGCGGCACTCAGTGACTGCATGGGTGCATGTAGCAGTGCCGGTTGCGTTCTTTTCTCTCACTCCCTGTGGCAATAATATATTATCCGATATGTTGGCTGTTACACTATGTAATGATATATGTGGAAAATTTTGCTGTAAAGTGTACTACATTGACATAAAAATTGTTTAATAAACACAAAGTTGAACAAACAAAAAAGAATGCTATTATTTTCCCTTATAACCATTGCACCCGCGCGGAATTCTCGCCCGTGTGAAAGGGGCCTTAGAGAAAACTCAAGGGAGGGGGAACCAAGAGCCTGCTATGATATCTCACAGTCTAATAAAAGTGGCAGGGAGGGTGAAGACTCTGATGATGATTGTGTGCTGGACAGGACCTGGGACCCAGATCCGGGTGCTAATCCCCTACTGCCACCACCATTAACACACAGAATTTGCCACTACTATTACTACTACTACCCATAAAAATCCTTGTATGTTCCATGCTATGCCACTTCTGCCACTATTGTAGCCACATGCCACTATATACCTCTTCCACATCCCCACCACACTGCTGCTGTTCCCAATTAAAAGGGAGAATTTATTTTGGCTTGTTCACAATGAGGCACATTTTCTTCTGGTACAACTGGTGTGTCGTATGGGCAGATGTTCCCACCCTGCCAAGGCTTATTTTTTTGATGCTTGGTCCCCCAAGCCACTTTTTTTTTTTTCTTCTATCCCATAACACAGTGTGTTTAAACATCATCTGCCCCCAATAAGGGACAATTTTTGGAATATGAAAAAGCAGAACGCGCTGTATGTTAACACTGTCAAATGTGCGTTTACCCATAGCTAAGTATGTCAGTGTCACTCAGACATCATGTACTATTGTTGTCATTGCTTCCAGAGATTGCGGAGGGAAAAAGAAAAGATTCATAAATAAACAAAAAGAGATAAGAAGTTTTTCTAAAAAGTCCTAGGAGGCCAGAGGCCGTTATATACCAACTTTCAGGGCAATTGGAGCAACTTGGGTTTGATCCAAATCGATTCGGGTTTGAACCAAACTTTTTAAAAAAATTGTAGATCTGGACCCAAAACGACTTGTGGTTCACTGATCTCTAATTCTAATTAGATCTTTTATGACCAGATCTTTTCTAGTCATAAAACCTTCCACACAACTTCTCCAACCATCTGATGACTTCTACAATATTTCTTTCACAGCTTGTGAATCCGGGTGAAGATCTGAACATTATATATGTTACAGAGACATATGTGAGGGGTGATGAGCAGAGTACAGAGGACATTCCTACAGATAACCGCCCAGGTGAGTAGTGACCACTAAGTAAAGCAGAGAAGATTCACAGATTCTATTCATTCACTGGATACTAAAATTTTATGTAGAATTTTTTTGGTTCTGTCTGTTTTTTGGGGTTTTTTCTAGCTAAAATTCCAATTCATTATGGATGTATATGTGATAGCATTATGTCCTGATAAGCATTTATAATATGGATATAAAAAGTATACTTGGATTAAGGACATAAAATATGTGAACGAGGCCTATTTCATTAGCCCCTATTAGGGTCATATCAAGTTATTGTGTGCTAACAATACAGAACATCGAGACGTGCTCCTAGATAAGAGAAGAGTCTTTACTATCGAGGTACATTAACTAACACTGGCGTTTTAGACACCGATCTTAATAAGCCCTTGTGCTGGCGTGCAACAGAATCTGTGCCAGATATATAAATCTGTTCTTAAGTCACCCCCTATGGGTGTTACGATAGTCAGTAGGGTCTAGGAGAAAGAGACCTAGATGGTAGATCATAAAATAACAAACCTCATGGGAAGTAAGAAAGACGACAATCACTTCCCAAATTATGTTGTATTGTGAGAAGACATCGGCAATCTAATTCTGTAACTGACAAGGGGTTTATCTATAAGGTTAGTTCTTCTAAAACCATCTCAACAGGTTGATGTCCTGGATATGAACCTTAAAGCTGACAAAGTGGAATTTGATCCGAATTTCAGGAAAACTCGATTTGCAATGAATGCGAATTTCCTCGTGCTTCGTGGTAACGAATCACAATTTTCCTAAAATGGCGGCTACACGTGTGAGGACATGGGGCAAGGAACTCTGGGAAGGCGGGATCACCCAGATTGACATGACCGCATGCAGCCAATCAGCAGCCAGCCCCCTGATGTCACAGCCCTATAAATACGGCAGCCATTTTAGATTCTGCCATTTTCCAGCATTCAGAGTGCAAGGACAGACGTGTGAAGGCGCTAGGGACAGCAATAGGAGAAACCTCATAGTGGGAAAAAAGACAGAAAAAAAGATTTTTAAGTGCAGGGAAAGGATAGGGAGTAATCATTTCACAGCATCTTAGTGCAGGGAGAGACGTCAGAAGGCGCTAGGGACAGTGGTAGGAAAGTGATTCACAAGTGCAGGGAACGATTATTTGGGGATCCAAATAGCCATTAGACAGCTCTGTCATTCCAGCTATTTGTTATTGGGCTGCAAGTGTTATGTTAAAAAGCCTTTAGTGGATTATATCTTAGTATCTGATTCAGTACGACAAGAAAATATATACGCATTTCACTTCTGCAGTTATTTCAGTTGAAAGCGTATAGGGGCGTATTACAGTAAAAAAGGAAACTACATACATACTGCACTGTTGCAGTTATTTTTGGTGAAAGCGTATAGGGGCGTATTTCAGTACTACAAGAAAAATATATTCTCAGTTCACGTCGGCGGTTAGGGTACTTTCACACTAGCATTTTTGTTTTCCGGTATTGAGTTCCATCACAGGATCAGTTTTATCCTAATGCATTCTGAATGGAGAGCATTCTGTTCAGGATGCATCAGTTCAGTCATTCTTAAGTATGCTGCAGTTTTCTCTCCGGCCCAAAATACTGAACACTTGCCGGATCCGGCATTAATTTACATTGAAGTGTATTAGTGCCGGATCCGGCATTAAGTGTTCCGGCAAAATGGATCCAGCTTTCCGGTCTGCGCATGCGCAGACCTTTAAAAATGCAAAAAAAAATAATACCGGATACGTTTTTCAGGATGACACCGGAGAGATGGATCTGGTATTTCAATGCATTTGTCAGATGGATCCGGATCCGTCTGACAAATGCCATCAGTTTGCATCCGGATTGCCGGAATCCTCTGCAGCAAGTGTGAAAGTACCCTTATATGTGTTGAATGCATGGCTGGGAGTCAACAGGGTGGCAGCAGTGGGAGGTCGGGAGCCAAACGTGCCCGGGGTAGAGCACCTGCTTCGCAGCAGCCTGCCTACCCGGGAAGTAGTGGTGCAGGGGTTCACAGAAGTAGCGGCGGTGGCAGTCAGTCAGTGCGGAGGTTATATGTGTTATTTTGTATTTCAGTACAAAAAGAAAAATACATTCTCAGTTCACGTCGGCGGCGGTTATATGTCCTGAAAGTGTTTATTGGCCTATTTCAGTCCAACTAGAAAAATATATTCTCAGTTCACGTCGTCGGTTATATGTGTTGAAAGCATGGCTGGGATTCAGCAGGGTGGCAGCAGTGGGAGGTTGGGAGCCAAACATGCCCAGGGTTGAGCACCTGATTCGCAGCAGCCTACCTATCCGGGATGTAGTGGTGCAGGGGTTCACAGAAGTAGCAGTGGTAGCAGTCACTCAGTGCGGCAGTTGTATGTGGTAAAATCTTTATTGTAGTTGTGGTAATGTATTTTGGTCGAAAAATAAATTATTTAGCAGTCAGCGCTGCGGTTATATGCGGTAAAATCTCCATGATGTCTACATGATAAATCTGCAGCGTGGGGGCCCCGTGTGGCTTCTACACACTTTCAAAATCATCCTTCAGCAGAGCGAATAGATGTCGGATGACCGGGACGCTCCCTGACCTTCCCAGTTTGTTGCTGTCGGGAGCAGTGGTTCATTTCTGAGATGTCCATATAGTGTGGGGGGATCCGAAAACCCTCTCCATCTTTGTGCTCCGTTATATGTGGTAAAATCTTAATTGACATATTTCGGTCGCAGTTATATGTGGTAAAACCTTTTGGGACGTATTTCGGTGGAAAAACTAATTGTATTCAGCGTTCAGCACTGCAGTTATATGCAGTAAAATCTTTTGTGACTTATTTTGTTGGAAAAACAAATCTTATTCAGCGTTCAGCGATGTACTTATATGCCGTAAAATCTTTGTTGATGTATTTAGGTCGAAAAACAATTTTTATTTAGGGTTCAGCACTGTAGTTACAGTATATGCGGTAAAATCTCCATAATGTCTCCATGATAAATCTGCAGCGTGGTGGCTTCTACACACTTTCAAAATCATCCTTCAGCGGAGCGAATTGATGTGGATGACCGTGACACTCCCTGACCTTCTCAGGAGCTGCTGTCGGGAGCAACAGTTAATTTCTGAGACTTCTGAATAGTGTGGGGGGAATCCGAACACCCTCTCCAACTCCGGGCTCTGTTATATGCGGTAAAATCTTTTGTGACTTATTTAGATGGGAAAAAAAAATTGTAAACAAAACGAATTCAGTGGTCAGCACTACGGTTATATGCGGTAAACTCTTTAGTGACGTATCTTGATGAACTTCGCGACTCTTCCGGGCTCAAAGCTATCTTGACTTTTTGTCTTGTCATTGTCTGTAGCTACTAGAGGCCTGTTCATGCCCGGCAGGTTCCCCCAGAAGTATCTTGTTTGATCAACACTCTGTCATTGTGCCATTCTGTGGCTTCCTATTGCTGCTGCCACCTCCAGACTCTGTCGTTGTGCCACTCTGTGGCCTCCTCCTGATGCTGCTGCTGCCACCTCCAGACTCTGTCGTGGTGTCACTCGGTGGCCTCCTCATACTGCTTCCACCTCCAGACCCTGTCATTGGGCCACTCTGTGGTCTCCTCATGCTGCTTCCACCTCACCACTATGTCATAGGTCCACTCTGTGGACTTCTCATGTGGATGACAGTTTTATGGGGAACATCTCAGGATTGCACTGTTATGGGGGATCTGTGGATGGCACTGTTATGGAGGATCTGTGGAGATTTTTTCTTATTTTCCTCCCCAAAAATCTAGGTGCGTCTTATAGGGCGAAAAATATGGTGTATACTGCCCATGGAGTCTGTGTGATATAGTTGCTGCGGTGGTGCTCTTTCACAGAACAAAGTCCCAATAATATATCCATACAAAGAATATAGTCATGGCACTCACCAGCATAAAGTCTTCCTTTATTTCTCCATATGAAAACAAACAGGGTGGTCAGATGTGGGGCGCCCAGCAACAGTGGTTTTGCGCAAAACTACCCTGTTTGTTTTTACATGGAGAAATAAAGGAAGAAGATTTTTTGCTGGTGATTGCCGTGACATCATCAATATAAAAAAAGCTGATAATCCCCTTATAATTGCATTCATTTTAGTGGGAAGTTAGAAAATCCCAAATGGGGTCAAATTGGGGAAAAAAAAACTACTATTTTGCAACAGTTTTATGGGCTTTGTTTTTATAGTGTGCCCTATGTGGTAAAACAGACCTGTTACCTTTATTGTCCAGGACAGTATGATTACAGCAATACCAGATTTGTATAGTGTTCCCTAAAAAGTTTAATTTTTCTTTTCATTTTCATATTCTGACCCCTTTATTGTTATTGTAGTTATGTCTATGGAGCGGTCTGGCTTCCTTTTTGGGGTGTGTCAAACTCTTTTATTACTTTTTATTACATATTTTGGGGAGGTGATGCGACCAAAAAAACATGAGAATTAGCCATTTTGATTTGTTTTCTGTTTCGCTGTTTGCTGTATGGGATCAAGATTTTTATATTTTAATAGTAAAGGTGTTTTCAGAAATGGTGATGTCTATGATGCTTTGTTTTTTATTTGTTTATTTAGGGAAAGGGGAGTGATTAGATTTTTTTAAAATATTTTTTTATTTTTTTTTCATAATGTTAAAAACATTAAACAAAACATTGACTCTCAGACTCCAATAAACAGGCAGGGTCTCCACAGCAACATACACAGCAGCCATGAATTATTTAGGAGAACTGAGACTGCTGCACACACTATCCAACTTCCCCGATCCACTAGGGGGAGCCATTGAAAGTCCTGGAGTGCCCTCCAGCTCCCAGATGCCTTAGTCACATTTCACCACACCATCTGAGGACGTTAAATGTCTGCAATCGAGCAGACACCATATTTAAAGTGTCGTACATGTACGGCTCTGGGCTGGAAGGGGTTAAAGGAGGCAGCAGGATGTGGGGGCTGTGAAAAGGGTATAGACGTGCTGGAAAACATGGGGCCATAGATTTCTGTGCTAGACAGACTATAAGAATGCTCACTGAAAGAAGTCGTCATGAAGGCCTGGGCCACATGAGAAGATAGGGAAAGCAAACAACCCTAGTCAGAGAAGACCTGTGAGTCACTGGATATAATTGTTTATTATCTGGTCACTATTTTATTAATTTGTCCTGTCAGCAGTGGGGCGATACTCTCCAGGCTCCTGTATATGACCACTGTAATCATTCATGGTATGGTGGTAAGTTTTATTTCCTGGATGTCCTACGACAGCACAGTCATGAATGGATTAACCCCTAGACAGACATAGGTTCATAAGCAGTAATGATTAATCAATTAACCAATCACCATGGACCCTACAAAGCTGAAGACAGGAGCCAATGTATTTTTTATTTCTGTTTTTGAAGGGCGGACTGCCCGGATACTAGGTCAGTGCACTCCTCCAAACGGTGTTTGCTCTAAATGAGCCTGGATGCTCAGTTAGTAGAGCATCTTACTTTGTTCTGAGTATCAAGGGCTCAGGTCCCTGTTGAATTCACTCATGGTCTGTGTGCTACCTGGTGTTGTGACGGTGGTTTCAATTTCTATTTTACTACTCTGCATACACCCAGCAATAGCGCCCTCTACTTAAAGGGGTTCTGCAGTTTTTTTAAACTGATGATCTATCCTCTGGATAGATCATCAGCATCTGATCGGCGGGGGTCCAACACCCGGGTCCCAGGTGTCGGACCCCCGCTGATTAGATAATGATCTATCCAGAGGATGAAAGTGAAAAAATTTAGCTTAAATGTGAAAGGCTTTCTAACCTGGCAAAGAAAACCATTTCCTGGTCAACCAGTCCTGGATGAATGATTGGAACAAGAGAATAGATGGAAAAGTGTAGGAGGCTGTCCCAAAAGCTGTTTCAGCAGTGGCTGTGTTTCCCTCAGATCAATCTTCACATCTGAAAGGATCCATAGATAGGAAAGCGGATTCATTACATAGGTGTACAAAAATAAAAGGGGCCATACCCCACCTTCAGTGGTCCAAAAAATGGCCCTGACATCTATTTTTAGGACAAGGGTATTGCGAATCTGGCTGAGCCATTTGTGCTAAGAGTATACATCATACAGAACCTACTCATACTGAAGTCTGCGTCAGAGTTAAAATAAGTGAATACTTGATTTCTTGACAGAGTCACTATTAAAGGGGTTTTCCCGCAAAAAATATTCTACAGTTTTCAAACTCTTTGTATTGTTCCACCTGCTGTTTGCTCCGTTTCTAATTTCTCTGTCCACTTCACTGAGGTGGTTACAGATACTCAGTTCCATCCTTCAACTGCCACCAGCTGCAGCACATAGGACATGCCCGCTGGGAACTGAGCAATGAATGGGGAGATCTCTATATCCATCTGAGGTACAGGGCTGGTTCTAGCTTTGTTAGAAATAGGTTGTCATGTATTATATGATGCATGATTTAATTTTTTACATTACTCATGGGACAAACACTTTAAGTTCAAACAGTGGCCTGTACTTGTGTACCCATCGCAATGTCATCAATTAATTATGAATAATTTTAACAATATATGTATTTTATAGGAGAGCCTACGACAGGGTATGTAAGTCTGCTACATGACGATGGCATACCACTTGTCAAAGCGGGAGTGTCCCTTGAAACATTGCAGATAGCGAGGGTGGTATTCTACTCAGAATGCTCGTGAATTGCTCAACCTATAGACCAAGCTGAGAGCATGGTGGACTTTCTATGCGAAGTGATCAGTTTGATGATCTATATGGTCTTCAATCATTCTACCGATGTAAGGTCTCTTTTCCTATTGTTCATGGTGAATAAAGAAAGTAAAGACATACGAGCGATGTTCAATAAGTCATCTACCTGAATATGAAAAAAAAATTGAACTTGCTACTTTTCAATGTAATACCCTTTGACTTCAACGCACTTACTCCACTTCGCCTCAAGTGATCAGATGCCCTCAGAATAGAAGACTTCTTGCTGCTGCAGGAACCCTGAACCCCTTGACTGAATTATTATCAGGAAACCATTGCTCACTAGTGTCTTCAATGATCCCTCTGTGTTTTACAACTACTGGTTGTCCAAGCTGGACACGTGGCACGAACTGGCGCTCTACACCTTGGAGGTGCTGCCCTGCCCTGCCTCCAGCGTTTTGTCAGAGTGGGTATTTAGTGCTGCTGGGGGCATAATAACTGATAAGCGTATCCGCCTGTCAACTGAAAATAGGTTGACTCTTATAAAAATGAACAAGGCCTTGACTGCCCCTGACTTCTATAATCCACCATAGGAAAGTGGCTGAACATAAAGCCACTTTAAATGTGTTTTTATAATGTATTGAATACACTGTATTCCCATGCTCCCCTTCCACCACAAAAAAGGGTATATGGTTCAATCTTCCTTTTCTCATCCTCCTCCTTTTCCATCATATCAACATGCTTATTAGTGTGCCCTCTATCCTAATGTTGTAGAGGGTCAGCTCACCTGCAGGCCCTCAACCATAATGTTTTACAGGGTCAGCACATCAGCAGGCCCTCACGTACAATCTTTTTAGAGGGTTAGCTCACCAGCAGGCCCTCAACCATATTGTTTTACAGGGTCAGCACTCGCCCATAATTTTTTCAATGGTCAGCTCAGCAGCAGGCACTCACCCATAATTTTTTTGTTGCTTAGATCAGAAGCAGGCATTCGCCTCTAATGTTTTAGGCCGAATGCACACGGACGTTTTTCACAGCCGTGAGCGGTCCGTGGAACCACGGGCTGTATTCTTGCTGAGAGCAGGAGCGCACGGCGTCATTGGTTGCTATGACGCCGTGCGCTTCCTGCTGCCGCCACAGTACAGTAATACACTGGTATAGATCATACCAGAGTATTACTGTATTGCGGCGGCAGCAGGGAGCGCACGGCGTCATAGCAACCAATGACGCCGTGCGCTCCTGCTCTCAGCAGGAATCCAGCCCGTGGTTCCACGGACCTGCTCACAGGCCGTGAAAAACGGCCGTGTGCATTCGGCCTTAGAGAATCAGCTCTGTAGCAGACCCTCACCCCTAATGTTTTAGATGGTCTGCCCAGCAGCAGGCCCTCACCCGTAATGTTTTAGAGGGTCACCAGCAGGCTCTTGCTCCTAATGTTTTTAAGGGTCACCAGCAGGCCATCAATCATAATCTTTCAAGGGTGTATGATGCCCTACTTTGTGTAATAAAGGGTGCATTGGAGTCCCGGTTCCTTGTAATTTTTGGAAGCCCTTTCACCTAGTGCATAGGCTTTATGAGTGTAGGAGTCCCACTACCTGAACTATTGTACCACAATGTGAATGAGGCCCTCCATTATGTGATATACAGGTTGTATCGGAGTGCCTCTTCCTTGTAATTTTTGGCAGCACTTGCACTTTATATACAAGTAAATATACAGGAAATAAGGTTTTTCCTCTAAAATCGATTTTATCTTTGGTTTGTGTGTATTATTGTCAGTCTGTAAAAGTGGTGTAGTACTTGGATAATATCGTTCCCAGCAGCAACCTGGGAGTCGAAGATACATCCAGACATCCTACCCATGCTGTTTCCAAACCATTTTGGTGGTGTTTCCATCAATTTATGACCTTTTCCTATGAACCAGACACCCTCCCCTCTTCAGAGCAGGGGGTGCCTGGTTTAATGCTCGGGTTCTCCCATTGACTTCTATTGTGCTCGGTAGGATGGATGGTTAAGATCTATGAAGCCGCATTCCTTGAAAGCAGCTTGTGATTTGCGAGACTTGTGAGCTGGAGCATTGTTATGTGTTTCTCTTTTATTACCTCACGTAATTCCTTCATTGTTGAAGAATAGGTATCTCCAGTAATTGTTGTCTAGTAACTGCTGTATCCCCAAAAAATGTTGCAATGATCTTTCTAGATGATTGCTATGCACAAAATGTCTTTTGAGTTGGTGACCCCTTGTGCTTCCATTGCATGGAGTCTTTAGTCTAGGATTATGGCAGTGGTATAAGAAGAGGTTGTTGTACAACCTGAAAGATCCAGGGCTATCAGGCTTGCCTTGGCTCACTTTCATCTTTACCTTCACAACTATCAAATATTTGTTCAGTCAAGCTAATTTACCAAACGGTTCATTTCAATAAACAGGGTACAAGGTGGTTTATTCAGAGCAGAGGAGCTTCAACTGTACAATCTTTTCTTGGATAGTGAAGAAATGAGGAAAAAAACAGCTCAGGGTGCTATAGTCACAGGGAGGAAAAACTATGATATCCAAATTTGCTGTATATTGTTCTCACCATATTCTAGCATCAGACGATTTATTGATCAGCTGGGAAGAATATCTGGTGTATGTATATTCCAACAGCTTCTATTATTGCTGAGAGTGCTCAGGAAGAGTCTGAAGAAGCTTACAGGAGTCATAGGCCTTCTCCTATGAAGGCATCTCTTGACCTGCTTCCCATTTCTGTAGTTACTCTCAAAGGACAGTTACTGAAGCCTGACAGATTTTTGGATTTTTCAGACCTTCAAAGCTTCTCTTCCAGTAGGGGTGTCTTTGTCTTTATCTACACTTTACATCTCATTGTGTGGAATGTGGCAAGGACAAGCTCGGATTTCTACTGAGGTTGTCAACATTATGTAAGCTGCTGTCACTACCAGAGCTTTGAGACGTTCTCACAGCTCTGTTTCTCCACCCCTGTGATGATGTCACTACTAGAGCTTGGAGGAGTTCCCTCTGCCCTGTTTCTCCGCCCCTGTGATGAGGTCTTTACTTTCTGTTTCCTTCCTCCCAGCTGCCCCTCCTGTGTTTGATTTCGCTGCCTTTAAATCACCCCTCCTCCCATGTAGAGGTGCGGCTTAAACTTTTCATTTGAGCTGTATCTCTCGCTTGAGTATCTTCACCTGTGTGATATCTTTTCACTGGATCTGTGTTCTGCTGAAGCAAGTACTTCGGATATTGTCTGCTGACTTCGGATCTGTTTTCACTGCAGCGGCAGCTCCTTCAGTTAAGTGTTCAGACATTGTGTGTTCTGTTTCTTTGCTGACTGGATCCGAGGCGACCCCGGTTCCGTCCATATACTGAGCAGGGCACCGGTGGCCGTGCCCCTTCCACTATTGTAGGAGTTTCAGTGGTCATCAGCCTTAGGTACGCGGGCATGTCTCGATCCACCATCCGGATCTGGACATGTGCTTAGCAGCTTAGGGAGAGTTTTTAGGGTCTGACAGGGGTCACCCTTTATCCTCCCTAGTTTGGGTCTGGTCAGTTGCTATTCACTGTGTAGGCTCTTGTTGCTCACTTACAGCCCGTGACAGCTGCCTCACAAAGCCTCAGGATATTATTGTAGAATGTATTGAAGAAGAAAAAAACACTCATTGTGCAATTCACCATCATCAAGAAACAGTTGTCAAGCAAGGTTTCCAACCACCATCAGTATAAAAATATTAGATAATTCTTCTCTCTGATTCACCATTTTCAAGATCTTCTTGATAGTTGACATCATCTCTACAGGGCATATTAGTTAACTATAGGATCTGGACATACAAGTGACCTTATCTCAGAGATTTAGAATCCACAAGGTCAGGAAAAGGAGGAATGGCTTTACATTGATGTCAGATAGGTTAAATTCCATCAGAAAATCTGAGGCCCTGTCTCTTTAGCTTTAATGACCCAATAACGACTAGAAAGCAATTAATAACTGTAGTTCAGTGGTTCAGGAGATCTATTCAGAAGTGCTACCTGTTTAGTCAGTCAATCCATCTGCTCGCATTTTCTGGGATGAAATGGCCACATACCACTGGAGCAAACTTACAACGTTGTGGCATGGTCAATATCTTCCCCTTAGAAGGATGACAGGTTGGACATTCTCTCAACATAGGCCTCTATTTGCATAGAATATTTGAATGGGGTCTTCTGTGCTGCCAAAGGATGTCCAGGAAAATTAAAATGTATTTACCTGAAATTTTTATATCCTGTAGTCAGCACAACTTTCACTCTCTTTGATTAATTTATTATTGCTTTATAAAAAATACACTGGCTCCTTCCTCCTGCTCAGCTTTATAGAGTCCATGGTCATGGGTTATTTGATTATTACTGCTTATTAACCTGTATCTGTCTAGTTGTACATAGGAGGCTTAACCCATTCGTAACTGTGCTGCCTACAGGCTGCTGGAAATGAAAATTTCAGGTAAATACATTTTAATTTTCCTGGACATCCTTTGGCAGCACAGAAGACCCCATTCAAATATTATATGGAAAATAGAGGCCTATATTGAGAGAATGTCCAACCTGTCATCCTTCAAAGGGTAAGATATTGACCATGCCACAACGTTGTAAGTTTGCTCCAGTGGTATGTGGCCATTTCATCCCAGAAAAGGTGAGCAGATGTGTATATCGTTTTTACTCAGTGACTGTTATTTAACAGCAAAGGATAGGTCATCAATATCTAAAAAGTCGACATGGGCTTCAGGAGACCAAACAGCAGCAATGCCTCCATTTTTACTTAGAGCAGAAATATAGTAATTGACAAACCATAGAAATCTCTGCACAGCCTTGAGAGTAGTAGGAAGTGCCACCATTTTTGACCACAAAAAAGAACTAGCAGGAAGGATGAATAGAACTATTCTTCAGGTTCTTCATGATATATTGCTCTATTTGCCCATGTCCCTGGAGCAGGCAAAGAATAAGTCCTCCCCTTGTGCATTTAAGAAAATCAGAAGTCTATTTATAAGAAACAACACAAATACATGTAAAAATATCATCTTTATTGAGTTACTTAAAGAGTATTCCCATCTGAGACGATGGTAGCACATCTCTATGATATGCCCCCATTGTCTGATAGGTGCGGGTCTCACCTCTGGGACCGGTACCTACACCGAGAAAGGAGCGGGGAAGGGGTTGGCCAGAGGACCGTAGGTTTCCCCAGGTCTGGCCACCACCAAGCGCTCTCCCCATAGTACTGAATGGGAGCGCACCACACTTGTTCGACTACCTCTCCCATTCATTTCTTTTGGCGTCCCCATAGAAATGAATAGAGGGCGGCTGCGCATGTGCAGTGCTCCTACCACAACTTTCAGGGCCCCGTTCTCGGTGTAGGTGCAGGTCCCAGAGGTGGGACCTGCACCTATCGGACAATGGGGGCATATCCTAGCAATATGCCCCCATTGTCTGAGATGGTAATACCACTTTAATGTTAAGCAATAAAAAACATGTAAAGAAAATGCTAAGAATTAATCATAGGAAAAAATAGATCCTCCCATCAGTGTTGCCGGTAAAGTCACCAGTACTAATGGGCAGGCTTTAGGCTGCCCTAGTCTTCGCGATTCAGCGCAGGGAAAGGGAGAGTGCTCCAATGTTCTTCTCAGAGCGGCTGCCTGGGTGAAGAAGGGGATATCTCAGTTCTGAACCCGGACAATCCCTTTAAGCTTCAAAAAATGTTCTACTATACTTTTCTTTAGCACCCGTGTAAATGTAACCAGACAAGATGGCAGACAAAGGTGGCTTTAAAAGCACATAACTGCTGTTTGGTGGTACTCTACTTTGTGGGCACTAAGGGGGAATAACTACTGTTTGGGGCACCAAGCGGCATACAGAGCCCAGGCAGCAGACTGGAAAGTAAACTCTTGAAAACTCTTGTTTTATTTTTTTATTTTTTCCCATCACTGGGGGGTGGGGGTTTGTTTGGTAAGCGTGAGCGGTCTTAGCTAGCTGCGGGAGGTGGTACGTGGAAAAGTTGCTCGGGGAGGAAGGGAGGTGTTCAAAAATTTGCTATGGGGTCCAAACCTTTATAGTGAAGCCCTAGTTTACTATTAGATTGTTTGGCCACCACTGTTTTTGTCAATGGATACTTTAATTTTTGTCCATGCCATGTAACTTTATGGAGTTTTTATATATAGAAGTTGTATATCAATAGAATTTTATAGTTTTATTATTTAAGAATAATAAAATGTTTTTTTATTCTTGGCAGATGACTATACCAAGAACTCACAGGGACATCTTATCTCTTCAGATTTTAAGGTAGATGATGGTGGTATCATACAAGATATGTATGAAGAACATGCCAGTATCCAAGAAATATCATCATCCATTCACAGCAAAAACGTATTATTTGATCCTTTTAAACTGGTCCAATTTTCTGATGCATCACAGAATGTAACACAAAATGAAAGTCACCAAAGGGGTGTTGAATGTCAAACAGCTCACATAAGTGAGAAGCCATTTTCATGTTTACAATGTGGGAAATGTTTTTCTATAAAACAAAAACTGGTTAGACATCAAAGAACTCACACAGGGGAGAAACCATTTTCATGTTCAGAATGTGGGAAGTGTTTTTTTGAAAAAAAAGATCTTATTAGACATATAAGAATTCACACAGGAGAGAAGCCATATTCATGTTCAGAATGTGGAAAACGTTTTGTAAGCGTTTCTAATCTTTATGAACATCAGTACACTCACAGAAGGGAGAAGCCGTTTTCATGTTCAGAATGTGGGAAATGTTTTAGCCAGAAATCGGCTCTTGTTAAACATAAAAGAATTCACACAGAGGAGAAGCCATTTTTTTGTTCAGAATGTGGGAAATGTTTTGCTATAAAAAGATATTTGCTTACGCATCAAAGAACTCACACCGGGGTAAAGCCATTCTCATGTTTAGAATGTGGAAAATGTTTTAACCATAAATCAGACCTTGTTAAACATCAAAGAACTCACACAGGGGAGAAGCCATTTTTATGTTTAGAATGTGGGAAACATTTTTCTGTAAAAAAATGTCTGGTTACACATCAAAGAACTCACACAGGGGAGAAGCCATATTCATGTTCCGAATGTGAGAAAAGTTTTAACCAGAAACCAGCTCTTGTTGCACATCAGAGAATTCACACAGGAGAGAAGCCATATTCATGTTCAGAATGCGGGAAATCTTTTCCCCAGAAATCCGCTCTTATTAAACATCAAAGAACTCACACAGGGGAGAAGCCATATTTATGTTTAAAATGTGGAAAATGTTTTCCCCGGAAATCACATCTTGTTAGACATCAAAAAATTCACAAAAGAGAGACGCCATCTTCTTGTTTAGCTAGTTCCTGACTGCCATATGTGTTTTACAAAGGTCACTAACTAGCTTTATTTTAGTAGATACCCTTTTTTATGTTGGTGCGTCGAAATAAAACAGCACCTTGCTTTTAGCTACCAGAGGTAGCTGAGGGCTTGGACCAATAATCGGGGGATGCTATGAGAGGTCCCTGAACACAAATGATCTCCTGTATTGAATGAATACCAGTGATCAACCGTAAAATACAGTTAAAAGTGAATCACCTTTCACTGAAATTGTTCATCATAGTATGGGGACTTCCCTTCATTCCTGTAAAAGCCACAAATACAGGGGCTTATGGGACAGTCAAAAAATATCTGTGTGACACATCATAAATTTTTCAGGGCGTATCTCTCCGACTAGGTCCTTCAACCATAACTGATAAAGCATAAAACAAGACCCTGATATAAAAAGATAGCGATCCACCCATTACAGACTGCTACATATTATAGATTTCTCCTTTATAAAGGGACAATCGCATTCCTCTGGTTCCAGAAGGTGATTGAGCACCCTCCTGTTTGATACCACTGCACCTCAGTAATTACATGAGTCTCAAGAGGCGTGAAAGCTCCCAGAGTGTTATTTTCCTCCCCCAGTCCCCGCCACTACCTCCAGAATATAATTTTGAAACATGGAAGGAGGAGGGATGCCCGATTTATGTATTACCTTTGAAACATACCACACAATAATTATTAATTTTATGTAACATTTAGGGGATGCCAAAAAATGGTTGTGGGGTGAGGAAATCAATTTACTCCTAATTTTTTTGTCTGTTACTGGGATGTCTGCTGCTAGGATAACTATAATTGTAACAAAAAGGGTTGGCCGTGTGGATTTGGGAGCCAAGTTACTCATATTTTCTGTTTAGTTTGTGTTGTTACTCGGTTCTCCATTACTGGACTGTGCATAATTATTAATTTTATTGAAGTTTTAGGGAACACCAAAAAGCAGGGGTCTTTTTAGGGAGTCAATGTATTCACATTGTGATTTTTTTAATTTTTTTATATATAATTCTTGGACAATTAGTTTTAGGACTTGATCAGTTAAAGAGGTTATCAGAGACAATAAAAACCTCCCCAAATGCCAGGCTCCTCACTTGGCATATACTTACCCCACTCCCTGTGCCTCTCCTGGGCCCTGCATTGCCGCTTCTCCCTGTGTGCGGATGAAAACATGTGGTGTAGGGGGGAGCAGCCAATAGCAGATGGGGACGACCCTACCTAGCATCACAGGTGACACTAGGGGGGCTCGTCCCCATCTGCTATTGGCTGCCCCCCTCCCCCCGACACCGGATGTTTTCATCTGCGTACAGGGAGAAGCAGCAGCAGCAGTATGGGGACCAGGAGCAGTGTGGGGAGCAGGGTAAGTATATTCAATGTGAGGGATCCGTCTTATGGGGGAGCTTTTTATAGGCTTGGATAACCCCTTTAAAAGCTATTAAGATGGTTTATTGTGCAGAAAGACACATCTGTCTATTCCAGTCTGTCTATTCTACTCCCATAAGTATTGGTAAAATAAAAATATGGTCTCGTCAAAAACAGCAGCCTGCTCTTACTCGGCAACACATGCAGCTCACGTCACTCATCTATTTGAAGCAAACATTTGGTTTCTGCATTTCATCGATAACGTGCAAGTTTTCCCAAGAAAAGTCTGTGGCTATGATTGCCTACTTAAATTGAGGCCATAACTCACCCCTCTAAAGCAATAATATTTTAATATTTACACATTTACCAAAATGTATCAGGAAATAAATCCCAAAATTTGTGGTCCATGGATGTTATCCACGAGATCCATGGGCGAAGTTACAACCCCTTCAGGACCAAGACATTTTTCACCTTCCTGACACGGCTTAATTTTGCAAATTTGACATCTCACTTTATGTGGTAGTAACTTTAGAATATTTTCACTTATCTAAACAATTCTGAGACACATAGTACTTCATGTTAATTGTAAATTTGATTTACATTTATTTATTAAAAAATTTTTAAATTTCCAGAAAATTTTAAATAATTTACAATTTTGGAAATTAGAATTTTTCTGCTTTCAATACAGATAGTGATGCCTCACAAAATAGTTATTACTTAACAGTCTCCATATGTCTACTTTGTGTTGACATAATTTTATAAATATCTTTTTATTTTTTATTTTAAAACATTTAGAAGGTTTAGAATTTTAGAAGTAATTTTTCAAGAAAATTTCCAAAATTATCCTTTAAGGACCAATTGAGTTCTGAAGTCACTTTGATTATAGAAATGTCGCTGCAATTTAGGATAAGTCCCAAACTAGGGGACTACACTCGCTTGTCTGTGGGATTCAAATTGGTTATTACGTTTTCTCCATGTGCCAGGGGATGTGGTCGACCTAAGAATGAAACAGCCAGACACACTTTGCTGGTTAAAGGATTCTCTGCCAGGAAATGCCCAACGAGCCAATTTTATTAGATGTACATTGTGGGTCTAGTCACCACCCGTTTAGACATTAATTTTAATATGTCCAATCACATGTATTTAATAGAGCAACCAATCAGAAACATGATGGTATATCTCATATATCTGGAAAATTCCATGTCTATATTTATCATATTCTGCCAAGCAGTTCCCTATTTGCTGTGTTTGTCTAACTTCCTTTAAGAGTCAAGTGTCTAGATTTCTCAATCATAGATTTTAGGTATAAAGAGTGAAAATGGAGATTTGACAATTTAAATACAATTAGCACCATTCATGTTCATTAACCACTTAATTCATTAACCACTATTATTAAAACAGATTTTAGAAACGTTGTTAACCCATTAGGTGTTCCACAGAATTTAAAGCAAAATAGAGGTGTAATTTATCACTTTTTTGATCACTTTTTATCCCACTTTTTGGGACGTGAGATGGGGAAACACTGCAATTCTGTCAGTGTTTTTTCATTTTTATTTTGTATGGAGTTCACCTTGCTTTATATATGATATGATAACTTAATTCTGCAGGTCGCTTTACTACTTTTACATCATAAAATCTTTTTTTTGTTTTTTATTTTTTTATTTATTTATACAAATCAGTTGTATTTTGCATTGCCATATACTAACATGCATAACTTTTTTATTTTTCGACCAATGTCGACATCTTAGAGCTAGTTTTTTGCAGGAAGGGTTGTCGTTTTTATTGATACCGTTTTAGGATACATACACTACAACTGCATTGCTTTTTGTACCTTTTTTTGAGAGAAAGGTGACAAAAGCAGCTATTGTTTTTTAACTTTTTTTTACATTGTTCATCACACTGGAAAAGTAGCATGATACTTTTATAGATCAGGTTGTTACAGATGTAGCAATGGTAATTGTGTCGTTGATTTTATCTTTTTTAACAAATTAGAAATGATAATTTTTTACTAGATTTTTTATTTTACAGTGTGTGTATGTATATATATATATATATATATATATATATATATATACACACACCAACACACTGGTAAATATATGAAGACTGTAGCTACTGCTGCTCTATAGATCTCATCTGAGGGACAGAATATACGCAGTGTGCAACATGGGGAAAGCTATTACTGCAACAAGCTTTCCTTGAATTGCAATGACTGAAGGACAAAGTTGTAAGCTGTGTGTCGGGGTAGGCTCCCCAGGATACAGTGAAGTCACGAACGAGAAAAACAACTAACACCAGCTTTTGCAAAAACAAACTTTGTAATGCAATATGACACAGAACGCAAACCTTAACATCTGGGAACATAACATTAATTTACATACACTCAGCCCACAGGCTGAGACCCTTGTGCTGCACAGCATGGTGCACTGCAGTGGATGCCAGAAAGAATTGCACTAATTTGCCTACTGGTGGGCACAGCTAAAATGGCCACACCGTGCCTGGTATTACCCTAGAAATTACACGAACAATTAGGTGGGTGTATAATACGGGCTGGCCTGCGGTGCAGCACAAAAGTTCACAATCTTATAATAAACTACAATATTCACCCTCCTGTAGCTGGTCCTATGGCACGTGCCTGCATATTACTCCTGCGCAACACGCTGAGCTGGATTCAGCCAGTGAGACGTCTATCAGTTCTCAATTGTGCAATGTCTCTTTTTATTACGGAGTCCTTTTGTGAACTGTAGAAACACGGCCTGATGCACAAAACAGAAGCCCTAACTAGCTAACTACAGGCCTGGTCTAGTCTCTAGGTGCCAATATCGCAATGAGGTGCGTGCACGATCTTACCGGCCCGGGTCTGCTCTGTCTCCGCTGATGATTCTGAACCAAACAAGCAGTCTATTCAACAAACATGCGGTACCACAGAGCAAGTAGTTTTGTTCCCCAGCTCCCATCAGCACTCCTGTCAGAAGTCCTCTGTCCCCTGGGCAGAATCCGGGTCCTGAACAACAATCAGCTTAACTTGACCATGGTTGTGGTCGCAAAATGTTGATCCCACTCTTGGATGTGACTGAATTCACTCCTCCTTGTGTCTCTGTTTGATACCAAGATGGCGACTTCCTCTTTCTCCTCCAGTCTGGCAACTCCACCTCTCATGAATATGGAAATATGTATATCCAGTCAGTCAGCTGTGCCTGGGAAACGGCGGCCTCTTGTGGCCAAACAGCAGAATGTCAGTCCAGAACATTTAATTTAATGCACACAGTGTTCAACAATGAGAGCTGTTTTCCCATCTCACAAAGACACCAACAAAGGTAATTGCGAGGAAAGTTTCTGATCGGGAGGGTAATACATGGATGAGGGAGTTAATGCTATTTAGTGCCAGTGATCTCCGGAGGAGGATGTTGGAAATTAGCTGCAGCAACACAAAACTTCTCGAGACGACTTCTTCTTGAGAAGATTCTTTTGTTTATTCAGAGACAAGAGCAGCAAGGCAGCATTGAAATAAAGAAAAGGCAGAATATAACATGAGGTAGATAGAGGTGTGGAGCAGCAGTGCTGATTGTGTGTGTCCCCAAACACGCTCTTTTATACCCCAGAGAACAAAGGAATAATAAGTATTATAATACAGGTTTGCAGCAGTGTACCACAATCCATAGGAGTGAATAGTGACACACCTAAAGTACATCATTATTATACATTACATGTGACCTCACAGATACTTTACTATTCATAACCACTGACATACATAAGTTCCACCTCCATCATCAATATGCATAAGGAAGACTTACTCCTCTGTATACTTCATTATAGGTAATCGGCTAAAAGTTTTCTAACACCTATGAGAATGAATATCTAATGTATCTTTAACCTTTCATCCATCATCTTCTGATTCCATTATCCTTGAAAGCTTGTCCTAATCAGAAAACATAGGCTTTAATTGATCACCTAAGGATCTCTATTTTCTTTGCAACAGTACATCAGTATTCAAGGTGACTCTTTAACTAAGCTTTAAGGTAGAAATATAAGATGTCTGAGTAAGACAACATGGCTGACCATCAGATCTAATCCTGATTCTCCATTGCTATATTATATTACTCAGCCCCTGCTGATAGTTTTACAATTGGGACCTGACTGTTTCAGTTTCCCACACTACTAAACAATAGTGTGTCACATGCGTGGGTTTAAAAATTGCATCATCTCCAGAGGTTTCTATTATTTGGATGTTTGTCTCTACAAACCTGGCTTGGTGCAGAGAAGAAAAATATACATCAAGATTTTTTAAATGAACATTCAAATTGGACGTCTCCTAAACTAATGAAAAAAGTAAAACGTAAAGTAAGCAAATGGAAATACATTTTGAACGGTATGTATATATGTGACATTGTAGTTAAAAATTGGAAAGAAATGTTTGTTTTTTACAATTTTCACAGATTGTTTTGAAAAAATATATTCAAATTATATCAGTTGAATTTTATCACCTAAATAAAGTACAATATGTGATGAAAAATGTCAGAATTACTTGAATGTTCAAAACTATTAGTGAGTTTATTTATTCTCTGTTAAAGTGACACATGGCAGATTTCTAAAATGTGGCTTCATCATGAAGGCTCAAACAGGCTTGGTCACGAAGGGTTTAGAATGTAGGAAATGTTTTCTCCAGAAATCACATGTTGTTAGATGTCAGAAGACTCACACGGGTAGAAGCCATTTTTATGATCTGGATGTGAGTAGATATTGGGTTAATGTAGGAAGAAGGGGTAGAGGGAAAAGTGCCAGGGAGGCTAGTCCTGAGCTGGAATGCCCTAGTAATTATGCCTGTTTGGCTGATATTAGGGATAAAAGCCCAAGACCAGCAACACTGCAGCAGGGCCTTTCTCATAGCAACCAGGAAGATGACCGCTGCAGGAAGGATAAGAAAAGGAGTGCAGCAACGGTCAGACAGAGGCTGGTGGTAGGGGACTCTATTATTAGGAGGAAAGACAGGGTCATCTGTCGCCGAACAGTGTGTTGTCTTCTAGGTGCTTGGGTTCGGCATATTGCGGATTGGATTGACAGATTGCTGGGTGGGGCTGGGGAAGACCCGGCGGTCATGGTACACATTGGCATCAATGACTAAGTCAGGGGGAGATGGAAGGTCCTTAAAAATTATTTTAGGGAACTAAGAGAGAAGCTGAAGTCTAGAACCTCCAAGGTAGTGTTTTCAAAAATACTACCAGTGCCACAAGCATCACCAGAGAGACAACGGGAGCATAGGGAGTTAAATAAGTGGCTCAGAAGCTGGTGCTGGAAGGAAGGGTTTGGGTTAATGGAGAACTGGGCTGACTTCTCTGTCGGTTACAGGCTCTACAGTAGGGATGGGCTGCACCTTAATGGGGAGGGTGCAACTGCCCTGGGGAAAAAATGGTTAGATAACTGGAGGAGCTTATACTAATAAGGGGGTAGATAGTGTAGACAGAGAGTTGCATATATGAGGGGACAGTGGGCATTTAGTGGGGGCTGGAGTTAGTGAGGAAAGTAGAGAGAAGACTGGGCAAAACTATACACCGATGAAAAATGCGCTCTATGTCTAAAGATCACGTTGTTTCTTAGTGATTGTTTTCTGTGTTTGCCTTGCAATCCTTTTTGTCTCACTCAGGGATCCGTAGCTTCTCCTCCTCAGCTGTTTCTTGTCTGCCACTCCCAACCTCCTTATATTCTCCTCTCACACTTCTCTAGTTGCCAGTTATAGAGCTTCCTGCCTGGACATCTATACTGACCCACTGGAGCTGTGAATCCTGGTTGTTGTTCCAGAGTGCTTCCCTCCGGATCCCTGTTGGGCTTTTTGTTGTCTCCTGTTGTCGCCCACCTGGGATTATATGTTTTGTCTGTATTGTCTGTCCTCCCCTTGGTGTTTTCCTTTAGAGCTAGTGGTGCGGACTAGTGTTCCCACCGCCCGGTTCACTATCTAGGGCTCATCTTAGGGAAAGCCAGGGTTTTAGGCACGTGATCGGCGTACGGGTGAGGAACCCGTCTAGGGACGTCAGGGCAGCCAGGTGCCAGCCGCAAGGTGAGTCAGGGGTCACCACCTTCCCTCTCACTTGGGCAGGGCCTTCCTCTTTCCCTCCCTCTGTGTCACGTATGTGATAGTCACGCCGATCGTGATATTATAACTGGCCCTTATTTTTTGAGAGAAAAAAAAAAAAAAAAAAAAAATATATTTTTCTCTCTACTTAGAATCCAATATGGATCCTATTGCTGCTTTGGCAAAACAGCTTCAAGGCCTGTCTTTGGAGGTGGCAGGATTGAAGGCGTCTGTCCTCCAACAACAGCAGCAAATACAGCAGACCGCAAGCCCAGCGGTTGCTATGGGTAACCAGGTTGTTACAGAACCCAAGGTTGTTCTTCCTGACAGATTTTCTGGGGGAAGGGACAAATTTGTGACGTTCCGTGAGGCCTGCAAATTATATTTTAAGCTGCGCCCTTACTCCTCAGGTAATAAAGAACAGCGGGTGGGGATTGTTATTTCCCTGCTTCAGGGGGACCCGCAATCCTGGGCGTTCTCGTTACCCCCTGGTTCCCAGGCTCTCCGGTCAGTGGAGGGATTTTTTGGGGCTTTGGGTTTCATATATGATGACCCTGACCGAGTCGCCCTGGCTGAGTCGAAGTTACGGAGACTCCTACAGGGAGATCGGCCAGCAGAGGAATATTGCTCAGAGTTCCGTAGGTGGGCTACGGATACTCAGTGGAACGGCCCGGCTCTCGGGAGTCAGTTCTGCTCTGGGTTATCTGAAAGGGTTAAGGATGCGCTGGCGCTGTATGAGACCCCCCTTTCCCTTGATGCTGTTATGTCCCTCTCTATCAGAATAGATAGACGTCTTAGGGAGAGATCGAAAATTCCTGAGCAATCGGTAACCTCTCCCAAGCAGCAGTTAGTCTGTACTGACTTAGATGAGCCTATGCAGCTAGGAGGAACTTCTCATCAGGTCCGTCCTCCTGAGGTTCGCCGTAGGTGGGGGGCTTGTTTTTTCTGTGGGGGGAGGGGTCATTTCATTAATGTCTGTCCCTCCTTTCTCAAAAACAAAAGACCGTCGGAAAACTACTAACCCCAGGCTGTGCGGAGGATGTCAGCCGGGGGGTATAAGTTTCCTCCATACGAACATCTCAATTTGTGTTGCCAGCGGTTATTGTTTTTGGTGTTAAGACGGAGTCTATTTCTTTTTTTCTAGACAGTGGAGCAGGGGTAAATTTGATAGATGCCCATTTTGCCCGCACTATGGGTTTGTCTCTCTGTACGCTGCAGAGGCCTATTCCCATATTCGCTATTGATTCTGCTCTTCTGTCTCAGAGAAACCTCACTCACATTGTCCATAACTTACACCTTCGGGTAGGGGACCACCATAATGAGTGTCTTTCATGTTACGTTCTGGAGGGCCTTCCCTCTCCTGTGGTATTGGGTCTTCCCTGGTTGGTAGCGCACAATCCAGTGGTGGATTGGCAGGCCAGGGTGATATTGGAGTGGAGTGAGCATTGCAGAGAGAATTGCTTACATAACAATTGCTTAGTCGCCTCCATAGCTTCCCTACCTACATTTATTTCGGACTTGAGGACGTTTTTTCTGAAAAGGGTTGTCAGAAGCTACCACCTCATCGTCCTTATGATTGCCCGGTTAACCTGATTCCCGGTGCAAAATTACCCAAGTCCAGGTTGTATAATCTTTCAGGTCCCGAGAGACAAGCAATGAAAGATTATATTCCGAGAGTCTGGCTAAGGGACACATCAGACCCTCTTCTTCACCCGTGGCTGCAGGGTTTTTCTTTGTTAAAAAGAAAGATGGGGCCTGCGTCCTTGCCTAGATTTCCGTGAGCTAAACCGGATAACCATCCGAGACCCATTCCCTCTTCCTCTCATTCCTGACCTTTTTAATCAGATTGCGGGTGCTAGGTGGTTTCTCCAAACTTGATCTTAGGGGGGGCCTACAATCTGATTCGTATCAAGGAAGGGGATGAGTGGAAGACAGCTTTTAACACCCCTGAGGGGCATTATGAAAATTTAGTCATGCCTTTCGGTCTGACCAATGCCCCTGCTGTCTTCCAACATTCGTTAATGATATTTTTAGTCATCTCATCGGCAGGTTTGTAGTCATATACCTAGATGATATCTTAATTTATTCGGCTGATCTGAAACACATGAAATACATGTCAGGCAAGTACTGCAGGTCCTACGGACGAATAAATTATATGCGAAAATGGAAAAATGTGTCTTCGCCGTTCAGGAAATACAGTTCCTGGGATATCTATTATCTGCTTCAGGTTTCCGTATGGATCCTGGGAAGGTCCAGGCAATTTTAGATTGGGATCTTCCTGAGAACCTTAAAGCTCTACAACGGTTTTTGGGTTTCGCAAATTTCTATAGAAAGTTCATTAAAAATTATTCAGTGATCGTTAAACCCCTTACTGACATGACTAGGAAGGGGACTGATTTTTCTAAATGGTCTGACGCCGCTAAAATTGCATTTTCCTCTCTAAAAGAGAGATTTACCTCGGCACCTGTTCTAATTCAACCTGATGTCTCCCAGCCTTTTATTGTTGGAGTAGATGCGTCAGAGGTGGGAGTGGGGGCTGTATTGTCTCAGGGTCCGTCTCCTGGCAAATGGCGTCCTTGCGCTTTCTTTTCCAAAAAGTTATCTACAGCAGAAAAGAACTATGATATTGGAAATAGGGAACTGTTGGCGATTAAACTGGCGTTTGAAGAGTGGCGTCACTTCTTAGAGGGAGCAATCCACCCCGTCACGGTATTACGGATCACAAAAACCTTCTGTACCTAGAATCGGCTAAGCGTCTCACCCCTAGACAAGCTAGGTGGTCGCTATTCTTTACCAGATTTAACTTTGTAATCACCTATCGTCCTGGGGCAAAAAATACCAAGGCAGACGCATTCTCGTAGTTTCCCTGGAGGGGGTAATGTTAGTGATCCGGTACCTATTTTACAAAGAGGAGTGGTTGTCTGCTGTACACTCTGTTCTAGAGGGAAAGGTGTTAGAGGCCCAGGGGGACGCCCCGGCCTCTTGCCCCTCAGAGAAATTGTTTGTACCGTTAAACCTGCGTCTTGAATTGAAGGAACATCATAATTCGGCACTTGCTGGGCACCCGGGTAGTAAAGCAACCTTGGAGCTATTGTCTCGTCGTTTTTGGTGGCCAAGGTTGCGTCAGGATGTAATGATTTCGTGTCTACTTGTTCTACTTGTGCACGCGCGAAAGTCTCTCATACACGTCCAGCAGGGTCTTTATTGCCACTTTTCATCCCCAATAGGCCATGGACACATCTATCAATGGATTTCATCACTGACTTACCTTTGTCTGCGGGTAAAACAGTTATCTTGGTAGTAGTAGACAGGTTTAGCAAAATGGTACACTTTATTGCGCTACCCGCACTTCCTAATGCTAAGACTCTTGCTCAGGTGTTTATCAGTGAAATCGTGAAGCTTCACGGGGTCCCTTCCGATGTGGTTTCGGATCGGGGAACCCAGTTTATTTCTAAGTTTTGGAAAGCTTTTTGTACCCGTTTGGGGTACACTTATCCTTTTCCTCAGCTTTCCATCCTCAGTCGAATGGACAGACTGAGCGTACCAACCAAAACCTAGAAACATATTTAAGGTGTTTTGTCTGAAAACCAAGAGGTGTGGTCATCATATTTACCGTTAGCCGAGTTTGCCATAAATAATCGCTCAGGAATCCACTGGCAAGTCACCATTTCTTGGTGCATACGGTTTTCATCCCCAATTTTGTACTTTCAAAGAGGGGGGGTCTTCTGGGGTTCCCGAAGAGGAACGGTTTTCTTCATCTCTTTCATCGGTATGGCAGAAGGTGCAAGCTAACTTGAAAAATATGAGTGGTAAATACAAATGCATGGCCGATAAGAAACGGTCGCCAGGTCCGGACCTAGGAGTGAATGACTATGTGTGGTTGTCTACTAGGAATATTAAGTTGAAGGTTCCCTCTTGGAAACTGGGTCCTAGGTTCATTGGTCCTTATAAAATAGTAGCCGTCATTAACCCTGTGGCTTTTCGCCTGGAGCTACCTCAGACTTTTAAGATCCATAACGTCTTCCATAAGTCGTTACTCAAGAAGTATGTTCCACCTCTAGAACCATCACCGCTGCCACCTCCTCCTGTTTTGTGGATGGTAATCTGGAGTTTCAAATATCCAGAATTGTTGATTCTCGTCGGGTCCGCCGCTCTCTTCAGTATCTGGTGCATTGGAGGGGTTACGGTCCCGAGGAAAGAATGTGGGTTCCAGCGTCAGAGGTAAACGCCAACAGGTTATTCAGGCTTTCCATGCCTCTCATCCTGAGAGACCTGGTCCTGAGTGTCCGGAGGCCCCTCGTGAAAGGGGG